>NC_079896.1:16820684-16968617 GCF_024868665.1 Triplophysa rosa | reverse complement strand
GCGTTGTTTATTTCAAGGTTGTCGTCTCTTTTTACGGGCATTCCCGAGTGATCGATTCTTTTGAGTCGATTCTTTTGAAAGCATTAATTGAACAATGGACAAAACCATTTGAATAGGCTAATGAATCAGTTCAAATGATTTGTTCAGTTCGCAGCACGATCTGAATCATCTGAAGCAGGATTACTCACTCCTCGTAGCGCGAAACTTAAGAGCACGCAGAACACAAAGAGCGTTGGATGAAGTGGATATTAATCTATATCTATACAATCAAAACTGAAAATGTGTCATATTGTTTGCCAGCAATGATAAATGCCTGCCATAAGTGCGCACCCGCGCGACCTGTTCGTCAGACACAGCAACATGCGCGTTACCTGTCAGACACAGAGACGTGGGCTTGCAGAAATATACATTTGAAGAACAGAAGGAAGAAAACTTGTTGATGGATTCACTGTTTACTGTTTGTTTACAAGTAAGAGCGATTCACAACACACACGTGACACAACACTCGAAAACATGAGCTTTGTTCAAAAATGTGTATTTCATTTAAGAGAGCACTGCAGATGTTCTAGATGCTCTGAGTTTAGTTCATGCTTTAGTTTGACACGGTCTATTATTCTAAATAAGTTGTTTAAACTACATTCACATCAGGACTAGATGAAATGTACAGAAATGCTTGTCTCTTCTGTGTTTGTCTATTCTTTAGTCTCTCTAGTATATTGCAAAGATATCTGCTTATGATAATTAAAAATATTGATTAAAATGTAATATTAAAATATTGGCGTTAATATTAATTTTATGTAGTAGGCCTATATAATCAGATACAAAGTAACTGTGTAACTAGCCACTTGAGTAGTTTTTTCATTGCGTACTTTTTTACTTTTACTCAACTAATTTTTAAAATAGTGACTTTTACTTTTACTTGAGTAACAATTTCTCTAGTTACTTGTACTTTTACTTGAGTAAAGATTTTGGCTACTCTACCCACCTCTGCCTATTAGTCAGATATGGTGACCCATACCCGAAATGTGACCTCTGCTTTTAACCCATCCAGAGAGTAGTGAACACACGCACAGCAAGTGGTGAACACACGTACACCCGGAGCAATGGGCAGCTATCACTGCAGCGCCCGGGTAGCAAGTAGGGGTAAGGTGCCTCAAGGGCACCTCAGTCGTTACCCGCCGGCCCTCGGAATCGAACCGGCAAACGATTCTTGTTAAGCAATAAAAAAAAACGTTACGTGCTACATGCTAATAGCAATAGCATCCAAGCTGTCCATGTATTTTTAAACGTATGGTTTATTTTACTTGACAGGGGAGCAGCTGACAGTCTCACAATGCTGACGAACATCATTTATTGTAATCCGGCGAACTTTGTGTAAGCAGCCAGTACAAATATTCATCTTCTCCTCTGTCATGTTCACAGCTCTAGGTAGAGATGAATGGTTTCCGGTGGGGCAGCGGATGTGTTTTCCCCCTGAGTGTATACGCGGAAGTGGCAGTGCATTGAGTGCATTACTTGACTCAGTTTTGCTTACACTCAACAGTATACAAGATAGTCAAACACAATAAATATATATACTTTTATTTTAAACATTGTATGTATGTAACATTTTTATTATACTTTTTCTTGTTATTAAAATATTATTTTTCATACTGGCTGTGTACACCACTAAACATGTTGAAATTATATTAAACAATTTAAATAAATTAAATGTAACAACTGGTAATGATTTTATGATATTTATCTAAAACATTTAGCTTTAAGGAAAACGTATTTATATACCTTATCTTAATACAGCAAAGCAGCCCAAAGTGATAAACACAAGGATGATAACACAGCGAAATAAATAGCATTGACAACATAACAATAAGACTTAAAACGCTGTGTGAAAGAGCTCTTAAAGAAAAAACAAGGATTTAACATGCATATAAATGAAATATTAAATACGGGAGTATCCGGACAAACTACCGACTTCAAGTTAAACTAGCTTTATCTAATCTGCATCTATACTGGGCATGCGTTGATGGCTTCACACCAAACAATACTTTCGTTGGGCACGATATGTAGATTTTACTATGATAAAATGTTACTTTTTTAGAGAAGGCAGAGTAGCGAAAGTTGCGACAGGAAGGACTTAGGGTGCGTTTACACTTGGCATTAACATGCGACCTGTATCTGGATGTTGTCCACATACACATTGAAAAGATAAGTGTAAACGCGCTTCTGATTGGAATGTCATCCGATCAGCGTGTCCTGATCCAGTGGTAGTCGAGGACGCATTGTGATCGGATCTCAGTGTAATGTAAACGCAATCCAGACAGTTTATCTACATTTACCGGTACAATTTCACAGAAAACCCCGCCCGCTATCATTATTCTCTCGTCTGTCCGAAACCGATGCAGGGGAACGTTTACTCTTGCTTCCGAAGGTTGCACAGTCGTCATTTTCCCACGAAATTATCATGGATACTTTAACCTACAGAGGATTTATGTCAAATCACACAAGATGTTTTACTAGACCACTTCAGCTGTATCATCGCTGTATTTGTGACTGCCATGAATGGCGTTGACTCGCACACACAGCGCCAGCTTAAAACGCATCATTTGTTTATTTTCATGTCACAGACACGAATGGCAACACTATACCAGCTTGTTTCTAACATACGTGTGTGTGTTTACTGTAGCCTATACGGCGTAATCAACTCTCCGGTTCCCCGAGGGCTGCTGCCGCTTGTGTCTCGTACGGCTCTCACTAAATCCTTGGTGTTTCGAGTCTGACGTCATCACCCAAACGTGTTTTTTCATCAATTTTAACAATCATAGGTAGTTTAGATGGTTAGAGTAGGGTTAGGGTAAAGGTTTCGTAAGACTTGAAACACCAAAGATTTAGTCAAAACCAACAAGCCACGCCCACGGATCTGACTCGAAAGTACCGTCCCCGGAAAACAGATTAAGCGGCAGACGGGCAGCTTGAAACGGAGCTCTGAATACACCGTATATCATTTACACACAGAAACAAGATTTTATAGTGTTGCTAATAGCTGATGTCAGTAAGCACGCTATTTAGGGCGCAGACCAAAGAAACGACGCGCTGTCACTTTCAGCCGAACCAACCCAAATAGACGAGAACGATGTATGTGGTCGCTTTTGATCATAGGAACTTCGGCCTACTTATGTGATTATTTTATGTGTCTGTGACATGAATAAACAAATGATGTGTTTAAAAACACCGTTAGAGTCTCTGTGTGTATGCGCGCGCTAGTGAAACCCGCCACAGCTCAAGTACAAAAGCTTGTGTCATTTTACAAACGTCCTCTGCTTATACTTTCACATATAAGATCATTAATCGTTTTAACCGCGGTTTACTTCCCACCGCTGCCTCGAGTTCAACATGGCTGCGTATCAAATCTGTAACATGCTCATCGTCCCCGTTATACGTGTTGTGTGAAATCTCCCCGCACCGGGGCTATTTTTAAATTGCAGGCTTATTAAAATAATGGGCGGGAAACTATAGAGATCCGATCAGTTATCCAGATGTGGAAGCCACTTGTTGACAAGTGTAAACGCGCTGTGTCCTGATTGTCTGAAGATCCGATCTGCTTGTTCGGATCACCGAGATCGCATGTTAATGCCAAGTGTAAACGCACCCTTACTTACGGCATTATCATAGATTTAATATTGAACATATTACATAAAACTGCCCCAGAACTGTTTGCTGTCCTACATTCTTCAAAATGTCTTCTTTTGTGTTAAACAGAATACAGAAAGTTTTTTGTCCTACTTTTGGAGTCAATGGGTGGCAAGATATGTTTGGTTATAAGCATTCTTCCAAATATCTTTGTATTAATCAGAACAAAGAAATTTGTACAGATTTGGAACATCTCGAAGGTGAGTAAATTATGACAGAATTTTCATTTTTGGGTGAAGTATCCCTTTCAGCCCACGTTTCAAAAACGCCCATCACTACTTGTCACTGGTCCTCTAATTCGGTAGGTGGCGTTGTCACTAAAAACCTAGGGTCCTAGAAATACGTCCTGGGACTGCGGTCCTAAAAATGCAGCTTCAGTTGGTTTGCTAGGGAACTGATTGTTGCTGCAGCATCGTGTCGCTGGATGATGGCTGCGTCGAAGCCTATAGAACCTCAGTCATGCAGTGGACTTTCCCGATGGCAGCTGGCACTTATGGTAGGGACTCCAGTAGTCTTTGGCGTTGGAGCTGTGTACCTCTGGAGGCGAAGACGCGGCAGAGACAAGCAAGCGAAAACAAACGGAGAAAGGAAAACTCCCGAAGGCAGCGCTAGCCCTGTTCATGGTCAGCAAGGCACGAGCAGTGTGGGACTGGAGAGCATGGTAATACGCCAAAATGTAAAGATGTATTCACTCTTTCCTTAATCCAGCACATTACTTTATTTTGACCTGTTATTAATTCACGTAAATGTTTATTTTACATTTTAAATCCACCGTATACTCCTTTCAAGGACAAGGGTACAGACTAGCCTGGGTAGCAATTTAGCTAATGAGTTTCAAAATTAAAGTGTTAAAACCTGAGTTGTCAAACATAAATGTCTGTTATTCTTACTTTGATAACTCTACATAATGGTAATTTATTCAACGTTCATGTATAATCGTGCAGAATTGTTGAACATCTATTGATATATTTAAAAAACAAGCATATTTCTAAGACATTATAGTGTTGTGCAGTGCGAAGCAGCAGTCGGGCAGGTTCATCACAAACATTCGCTTCATATTGCTTGTGTTGACAGTGTCCTGTCTATATAATGAGTGTATATCCACATTAAAATCGTTTCATGCGTGAAAAATTGCAATAAGGTTTTGTCATAGCGTCTAAACCTTTTCCTTTATTTTTGACGAAGAATCACCGCATTTACGTTTCTCTGCTATTTTTCCTTTTGGTTTTTATGTTAACACGAACGTTGACGCCTATGGAGGACTAAACCTGCAAAAATTATAAATAAATGAATGTATAAATAAATAAATATATAAATGTAATAATATGAAAATAAATACAGGAATGAATGGTTTGATAAAACAAAATAATTCGTTTTAGCTATTATTGATCTTAGCTTTAACTTTTCTTTTCATTTTTTAAATTGATTTATTATTTTTTGTGTCCATTTTTAATTATTTTTAATTATTATTATTTTTTATTTTTAGATTATTTTATTTATCCTTTCCTTTTATTTTTACATTTATTTATTTATACGTTTATTTATTTTTATATTTATTTATTATCGCATGTATTTATTTCCACTTTTATTTATTTATTCTTGTATTTATTCTTACTTTTCTGTGTCTTGTATGATAATTAGATGGGTTGGTCTTGCCTACTATTGGTTCAGCGTAGATTGAAGCGTTCGATCGATTACTCTTGACTTGTTTTGGACTAACGTCACGTCACTCACTGATCGTTTGCTTCGTGTATAACGTTAAGTAACTATGGCGGGCGCACAATTAGCTAGAGAGTTACAGCATTTAGCCAATGAAGTCGATAACCATGCATCAAATGACTATGTGTCATTCAGATTAGATGCACTTATTGATGATTTATTACAGATTGACGGCGAGATAAATGACAAAGTTCTCCCTCGGTTGTTAGCCTCTTTGCAGCACATTCAAAGTCTGTGCGAGTCAGAGGGTGCTATGGTAGTGTTACAGTTCAACTGGTGAAAATCATAAAGCACAAAATGTAATAAGGTTTAACTACACAGATGAGCTTGTAAACCGAAGTCGCAAGCTAACGCTTTGTCAAAGTGATAGTTATAAGCAGCCTTTCGGTTAGAAAAAGCGTAAAGATTTAATGTAACATGATGTAACATAATGTAAATGAATTGAGACATAGTGAACTTAAGTCACAAGTTAACACGGTAGTAATGAGCATCGTTC
Source organism: Triplophysa rosa (assembly GCF_024868665.1). Classification (NCBI taxonomy): domain Eukaryota; kingdom Metazoa; phylum Chordata; class Actinopteri; order Cypriniformes; family Nemacheilidae; genus Triplophysa; species Triplophysa rosa. The sequence continues at coordinate 16,962,715 of NC_079896.1, read as the reverse complement.
TTTCACTACAGGGGCCATCAAATGGAAACCATTCCTTCTAAAAAGACGTGGTTACTAAACGGTACTCGTAAACTACATTCCATAAGAGATAAATAACACAGAGGTCACAAGTTAAAACGGGCATATTCCCTTGATTCATCCAGCTGCATATTGTTGTGTGACATCTTGATATTATTGCAAAGATCCGCAGCAGCTAGCATTGCGAAATAGCTTAGTGTGATTGTTACCGTAGTGACACGCTGCCTCGCTTTATTGTATGGGTACGAATCCCGTGTCAAATCGCTTTATTTATTTTTTCACCTCGCTTCAGCCGTTACGGGCGATCATACCAATAATTTGCAATCTTAACAAGAATGTCAAAATCATGTAACAAGAAAGTCTGTGTTTATTAGACATCTTAATATCAAGTCGTCTTGTGCTTTCAGAATCGACGAATCTGCTGAGGTCGTTCATGCACCTCTTTGGCAGAGGACCTGTAACCGGAACTTGGTCACCACCTTAGCACCCCCTGACTCGCACAGATTTTGAAGAATTTTGTCATTTGTCAATCTGTAATAAATCCTCAATAAATGCATCTAATCTGAATGACACATAGTCATTTGATGCATGGTTATCGACTTCATTGGCTAAATGCTGTAACTCTCTAGCTAATTGTGCGCACGCCATAAACGTTATACACGAAGCAAACGATCAGTGAGTGACGTGACGTTAGTCCAAAACAAGTCAAGAGTAATCGATCAAACGCTTCAATCTACGCTGAACCAATAGTAGGCAAGACCAACCCATCTAATTATCATACAAGACACAGAAAAGTAAGAATAAATACAAGAATAAATAAATAAAAATGGAAATAAATACATGCGATAATAAATAAATATAAAAATAAATAAACGTATAAATAAATAAATGTAAAAATAAAAGGAAATGATAAATAAAATAATCTAAAAATAAAAAAATAATAATAATTAAAAATAATTAAAAATGGACACAAAAAATAATAAATCAATTTAAAAAATGAAAAGAAAAGTTAAAGCTAAGATCAATAATAGCTAAAACGAATTATTTTGTTTTATCAAACCATTCATTCCTGTATTTATTTTCATATTATTACATTTATTCGTTTATATATTTATTTATTTATTTATACATTCATTTATTTATAATTTTTGCAGGTTTAGTCCTCCATAGACGCCTGACAGAGGACGTTTCTCATGTGAGTCTCATAGTGAGAACAGCCAATGACAGTGCTTCCAGCTACCGCGAAGCCCCGTGTGAATGTCTGCCGATGGAGCCGAAATTGTTTTAATAATTATTTTATACAAGATATAACCATTTTTGACTGCATTATCTTGGCATTGTAAGCACGTGATTTTTTTAAAACATACAAAAACATTTTTATTTAAAATGATTAGTGGAACATTTTATGCAGCTTTATTTAACCTCAAAGCATGTCAGCTCGACCCCAGGTTGGGAACCACTGGTATAAATAACACAAGCGCTTTGCCCTTCTTGATCAACCAGTGTTATGCCACGTCTCGTCGCGACTCAACAAAGACAATAAACCCAAAATAAATACTAAATATAAAAAGACATTATAAACACGACATTTGTTGCCTCTAGTGGGAACATTATTACTGATAATTAGGACTTATGTTGTCTTTTTTCACGTTGCGCGCGTGTCTGCATTTGCAGATCGCAAACACATGACAAACTCAACTCGCGTTAGTCCGTAACAAAGTCTTTTACAATAAAAATATACTTGCAGGTTGCGAATCTGAAGCGCCAGCGAAGTTTTAATGGTTGGAATTTGTGCTACCCTCGTGTTGTGATTGGGTTGGGGGAGGGGTTATTTAGGTGTAAGGGTTGGGTTGGGGGAGGGGTTAGTCCTGATTTTTATGGAGGTAGCAAAATTTGATAGGGATGCATAAATTGGCAGAACACAGGCCTTGATCTCTCCGTTCATGAAGCGATCATCTGTGAAATGCGCTGCACAAACTTGAACATTCGGATTGTACTTTTCTGGAACAGTGTTGTAAATAAAATGTAACCATTAGTTTTTAGTTGTCTCATCTTTTGGCAGGGCAAACAAAGAGTCTTTCTTTTCGCAACAAAACACACAGCGTCTCCTCGTTAGGGCTGTCACGATTATTAAATAATCGTCTCATCGCGATTGTTTGACCTCATCGCGATGATTTCGGATCATCGCAATTATCGCACATCTCTATAGAAGACACTAGGGGGAGCTGTAGTGCATCTGCATATTGCATATTTTAGTGTATATATTGTTACTAAAGCATGGTAATACTTGTAAAATGTACCACCACAACACAATCACTTAAAAAAAAAAAAAACATATACAAATTACCTGCAGTATAATTTAATATTATTTAAGCAAATCTCAGTGTGAAAACCAGTCTACCAAAATTTCATTAACACACAAGTAAAATTTTACTGTAGTCTTGCAAGTGAGAAAAAATTTGAAATCAAATTTTAATGGTGGCTTCAATTCACACCTGATCAATTTACTTCATTTACAAGTATTTGGTGGTTGTATTATTGACAGGTAAAAGCCTAAACCTTAAATATATGATGACCCAATTTTTTCCGATGTATTTCCATGAAAAAAACATAGTCTTGTATTCAGAACAATATGGTCGTTTCAATCGCTGAATCAAAAATGAATGAGAATTAAATGTCAAAGCTCAAAAACAGACAATTAATCGCCATAATCGCCAAAGCCCTAAAACAGACAATTAATCGCCATAATCGCAATGATTTATTAGACAATTAATCGTCAATCAAATTTCATAATCGTGACAGCCCTACTCCTCGTGCGACATGGCTGAGGCGGTGACGATACAATGAGATTTAAAAGTACGCCCACCTCACTTGCGTTTATATTTGGTCGGTCTTAAGTCAAATCATGTTACGAAGTGACGTACATTCGTCGGGGTGTGGTTTAGGGCTGCAACAACTAATTGATAAAATCGATAATGCAATTCGTTGTCAACGAATTTCATTATCGATTAGTTGGTCTGTGACGTCACTTGCGAGCTGCGCAGTTACAAATCAAGCGCGTCTTCTTCCCTTTTAAAATGACCATTTTAGATGTGTCCTTCCGTGCAGCATGAGCTGCGCAGTTTTAAAGTCACACGTGTCTCTCCGTGCTGCACGAGGTGCGCAGTTTGAAAGTAACACGTGTCTCTCCGTGGATGCGTCTCCGTGCGGGACAAGTTGCGCAGTTTAAAGTCAGACGTGTCTCTCGGTTCATGCGTCTCTCCGTACAGCGCGAGGTGCGCAGTTTTAAAGTCCGACGTGTTCTGCATGCATCTCTTCAAGCTGCGCAGTTTTAAAGTTTAAAGAGGAGAGGTGTTTTAAATGACAAAATTAAAGATTATATTAGTAAAACCCAATTTGTTGTGTTTGCACTTTGCAAAGTACATAATAGGCTAAATACCCTGATTTGGTGGTTTATTTAGTTCAGAGGTGGGTAACGAAGTACATTTTCTTGAGTACTGTACTTAAGTACACTTTTTGAGTATTTGTACTGAAGTATTACTTTTTCTGTTTACTTTTTACTGTACTTCACTACATTTGAATGACAAATATCTCACTTTTCGTGGCACAAAAAAATTATTTCCTTGGCCGACCTTCCTCTCGCTCCCACGTTTTTGGAGAGACTATTGTCAGTTGCTTCTAATATGACACACCTGAATCAACTCACCAGGTGTGTTAATTATGGAGACATTCACAACATTTTGGGAGAAGGCTAATGAGTTCAGTTGTGTATACTTTTCCCATATCTGATTTACTTATTATAAGCAAAAGATGTAATTACATGTTATCAGATTAATCGATTAATCGAAAAAATAATTGTCCAACTAATCGACTATCAAAATAATCATTAGTTGCAGCCCTAGTGTGGTTACACGAGGTGTTTCAGGCAGGTCTGGGTTTGCATTCGCCTTTAGATAAATACATCTTTTGTTCCGACACTTTAATTTTAGCAATTTTACGTGTCTAATACATGCATGGGCAACTTATAACACACCAAAGACACAGAAAAACACGTATTTCCGCCATATGACCCCTTTAAGCTAGCTTGGCATAATCGTACATTAGTTCTATTTAAAAGTAAATAAAAGTGAGCGGAACACCATTGTTCTAAATAGTATAATTAATTTGGGATATCATGTCAGTCAAGTCATATTCATGAAATGTCAGCGTGGTGTAAAAACCATTCATGGAGCAATTTTGTTAATGTTGTGCAAGAAGACGTGACAGGAAATGAGATCACAGAGAGGAACCCCTGGGTTGGGTTCAGCCCCGACAAAACGTTGCAAAAAGCTTTTTAAACTGAAACGGTGGTGCGTTGAACACCCTGTTCTGATTAGGGATGCACCGAAACTAAAATTCTTGGCCGAAGCCGAACATGATGTGAAACACTTGGCCGAAGGCCGAATAATACCGAACACCAAACATGGATTTTTGCATTTCTTCTATTTATTAAGCCATTTTTTCACTATTGCACAAACTGAATAGTCAAAATGTGCTTTTTATATTTTGTCTTGTTTTTCAATAAAATACAATACAACTTAATATAAAATTGAGCAAAACAAAGTAAATTCAAACAAAAAATTGAGCCCTCTCCCTTCATGAATAGCCTATATTAATTAGGCCTATAACTGACTGCTAAAATAATGTCATGTAAGTTACTCTGTACCCCTACAACAAAACAGTTAATTAAAAACTGTCATTCCACATTAGGCCATAAGCTAAAAATACGAATAAACTAAAACTGTTGGATTATTATAGGCTACATTGCAAAATGATTTGAGAAAAAAAAACATCCAATGCAAGCAATTCTGACGGATGCTGACTGACAACCATTTCGGTTCACGTCTCTCCTCCAAACTCCGCCGACAAAAGCTGACTGTCACTGTTCTCTCAGAAGGTGCACAGAACATACTTTGACAAGTTGTTTAGTACAGGGAACTGTGTGCACGCAACGACTGTATGATGTCAAAAGATGTCGCGAGCGGCGGGGCTACTGTCAGACAGCCCGCATCCGTCTGAAGTAAAGTTACCGACAGGCGGGGGCGTCGCACCCGTGGGGACTTTTCCCGGTGAGAGGGTTCAACACCCGCACTTTTTCTGCAGTTTTTCCACAGTGTTGCACAAACGCCTTACAGCAGTCGCTCCTCCATTTCTCTGGCCGCTCTGTGTCTGCGCTTGCTGCGGCTGCCTCCTCTCCCCTCCCTCTCAAACATGACACCGGCTTTGAGTGTGACCAGCTGATGATTGGCTGTTCTGCCTTAAGTCCCGCCTCTCTTGGTGTGTTAGATTTATCGTTCAGCTCGTGCTGAGGAGGTGGGAACTAATGGTTATGGTTATTTACATCTCCCTTTTCTAGGTACTTTGAATGAGTGTTTATGCTTTCGAGGTTTTTAAATAAGCTTGATATGTGTTTGGGAAGATGTTCAGTTTGTTTTGTTGACATGTCGAGTGTCTTCTGTATTATATTTCGTTTTTTGGACTAATGCTAATTGCTAATTGGGATATTGTTCAGCAGCTAGCTAAATTCGGTTATGTATGTGGAATGCAATGTATAAAGTAACTGTGATGAAGAAGGCAGGGAATTGACGAGGAGGAGGGACAAATTGTCATTGTTAAGCAGTGTATTTATGGGTTTATTGCCAGTGCAATTGATTTTGATATTTTGAGCATTGTTTGTTGATTAGCTGTAGTGTTGTCACGGTACCAAAATTTCAGTAGTCGGTACCAATACCAGTAAAATTCCACGGTTCTCGGTACCAATTTCGGTACCAAAGCAAAACACCAGTACATGCTAATTGAAACAATTTTATTAATAAAGCTCATTGTTAATATAAATGTATAGAAAGCAATGCCATTTTGTACAACATGAAGTATAAGTTAATTGTTGCTGAAACTGTTGTTTGCTCTCTGCTGATGCTGATGAACATCCTCCTCAGTCTGCTGCTGTAGAAGACAAATAGAATAAACTTCAGTAAGTCAACTGACTGAACAAACATGCATAAGCAATATTAAAACAAACCTCTGTTTTTATACTGCATTTACACAAGATTACTTACATTAAGGTAACTGTATATTGAAATAATAAATGCAACAGATATATTTTTCTTTAGTTTAAATGTGGCTTTTTAAACCTAATAAAGTTATCCAAGACACATTACTAGTAATACAGTTAGTATGATAGTTTTCTAGCACATAGATTGCAGATAGGCCTATATAAAATAGGTACTGTAAACCCCACCCTGTCCTCCCATTTCTTTTACCCCATTACAGTTATAAAAGCATTAAATGGTTAATAAGGACACTTGACTGGATTAGCATTGGCGCTAACAAATTAACACGCAAACAGGGACGTTTATTTTAACGTAACCTTTAAATTTAACATATGATACAACAAACGCGAACAGAATTTGAAACTTACTTGAACTTGTAAACTTAAATCCGGATGCTTCCTCGTTTCACCACAAAACTCTGTTCGTTTTCTTCGTGATATGACTTTAATCTGAAGTATTTCTGTATCTTCGTGATATGACTTTAATCTGAAGTATTTCTCTTGTGGATCGGAGCCGCGCTTATCCGCTCATATCCGCTCATCACGTCTTATTGCGTAAAAAAGTTTCCGACTGACAACCTGTCAGACAGAGCATCAGTACTCGGTGGTACCGGGTCTTATGAAAATTAGGTACCGACAACTTTTTTATTTTTAGGTACCGACTTGGACCCGAAGTACCGGTACTTTTGACAACACTAGAATAGTTTTGTGGATACTTACCTGTTGTGTTTGATTGTACCTGTGGAGGAGAAAAAAGTGAGAAATGATGTCATTGTTTGCATACCTGTTGAAGAACTATGAAAGAAAAGTGTATATTATTTTAATGTTTAAAAACAGTAAATTGTTATATTATTTATACCACCAGAGAAAAAGCTTTGTGTGGGTGTTTTTTTGTGTGTTTTTTTTATCTCCCCCTTTCAAGGCGCAAGTAAGCAAAATTGATCAGTCTCAGTCACAGTCCTGTCAGACCCATTTCACTATCAAGCTTACCACAGAGTGTGTTTTTATACTTTTCTAGTATCACTCATTTAAATGGGAAGCTTTTTATATCTTGTATGTTATACCTTTTGTAACCTTCTGTCATTGTATTCATCGTTTTTATTGTTAACAAACCACATCCATCCCCCGCACTTTTGAAAAGCTTGCTACGCCCCTGCCGACCGGTAAAGACGCTTTCATTCGGAAATTTACTTCCGTGCGGCAAGTCCCGTGCTGTGTCTTTCTCTGACACTTTAAAATGCTCCACACACGCACACACACACACACACACTGCCAAAATGTTTGCGGCAGTAATAAAGCGCACGCATGTCTCTGTCTCTCTCTCTCTCTCTCTCTCTCTCTCTCTCTCTCTCTCTCTCTCTCTCTCTCTCTCTCCCTCTCTCTCTCTCTCTCTCTCTCTCTCTCTCTCTCTCTCTCTCTCTCTCTCTCTCTCTCTCTCTCTCTCTCTCTCTCTCTCTCTCTCCGTCTCTCTCTCTCTCTCTCTCTCTCTCTCTCTCTCTCTCTCTCTCTCTCTGCGCTGGTTGCTGCTTGATCGTATCACGAGTCATGTTCGGTAAAATTTATTCGGCCACTTCACATATTCGGCCGAATATGTGAAACTAGGGATGCACCGACATTTTCGGTGGCCGAACATTCGGTGCATCCCTAGTTCTGATGACGCAAGAGTTGCAACTATGGCAGCTGAGAAGGCCATTCTTTGTGTTCTTTTTGAAGAATTTTCGCAGCCTGGTGAAATCGGTATAAATACATGTTTAAAGTCCGGTTTCTCTAGCCGTTGTTGATGTTCAAATCACCAAAACAAACACACCCCTACCCCCATCTTTGGCTTTTGTCAGTGCTCGGCTAGGCTAATGTCCGTCCTGTGCACTGTGCACAAGGAAAACATTTCACTGGATAGGATATTTCCTTTATTTCAGCTGCATGTACGAACACTTGTCATGGAAAAAAAGGCAACATGTTTTTGAGCACATTCACACCCAGCTGCAATTCAGGTAAAAATATTATCCGATTGCGTGAAACATGGATTCTGTCTTCCGACCTTGCTTTTGATTAAAGTGTGAGGGAGAGAGACGGTTCAGAAACCAATGTGTTCGACTTCATTAAGCGCTGCGCAGAACGATCGGAATATGACATCAATGTTCCATGAGAGCGTTTTAAAATCATATGGAGCACTCTGTCCCACAATGCTTTTATGCTGTTCGGTCTGCGCAACACCGAATGAAGTCAAACACTTTAGTTTGGAGACAGAGGGAGTTCTCTTTCCTGCACTAATCAAAAATTAGTTTTACGCACTCGCACCAATGTGACCCTATGAAATTTTACCTCGCACGTTATAAAAATGATCGCATTTGTGAGCATTTTGGTCGCATTCTAGAGCCTTGACCGTATAACGGGCTGCAGCGGACACATTTGTAAACGACTTTACTTGAACCTATTGTGCGAGCTGTCTCTTTAATACCGGCGTGGGTTATATACATGTTGCTGCTGGTTGGGCTGACATTTTTGACACACCCACCAAACAAGAGAATACGTATCTCAAACTCCGTTGCACACCGTTTCCAGGAATGATGTTGTTCAATGCGGAAACCGTAGCAAAACGTTGCACACCGGTTTGAGCTTGAACATGCCCCTGGTGACGTTAACAGCTGCATGCAAATGTTAGAAACTCTTTTTAAAAAGTTAGATAATTTGACATTTTTAGGGTGTGGTGAGGTATTCTTAGGTATACATGTCAAATGGTATGACCCCAGCAATATATAAAAAATTCATAGTCATTATAAAATGAGTATTAACTTTAAAAATTTCATTTGAAATATTCCATGTAATGCCATATGTGTTTACATGTGTCCATTTATGACTGTCAAACTTGATTTTAAATCGAAAAGTCAAATAGTGTAACTGGTTACACCATTGGACTCGTATTACAAACCTTTCTGTTAGGGGCCAATTTAGTTCGTAGAATGAAATGTATACATGCATATATAAATGATTTAATAATGTAGCAGGGTGTCTACATTTGAACATAAATTCAGTGCTAAAAGAAATGATACAATTTCTGATATTTTATCATTAATACAATAAAAGACTACGCACATGCGCCGGATGCTCACATGTTTCCAAGATGGCGCCAGGATGTTTGCTGGCTTGCCGTCACAGTCTGTCCTTACCTGTTTTAGTATTTTTGATCCTTGTTTGTTTTATTACGTGCTCTGTTTGCTCCCCTCTGGTGTATGATCGCCTAACTTTATTGAATATCCAGTTGGCGGTTTCCGATAGTTTGTTTCGCGATACCAGAGTAGACTGGTATCCGTATAACTGGTATGTGCCTGTGCCAGCTCGCTGAGGAAGGTTTGTTACCTGCCTGGTTGTCTGTGCTTGTGGAGGAAATGTCGAAGGAAACGTGGGAAGCACACTGGGGGCCTCGTGAGATCAAAGAAAATTGGGAGGTTTCCGTTTATCAGTCCACCGTTCTCCGTGGCGGAGATCGCGGAGGTGAACATGAGATTTTCATATCTTGTGCCGGTCTTTCAGTCTTCCGTTTTGATGTCCCAGTCTTCGCGGATGGTTCCTGTAAGGCGGTCTGCCGTTCGTGGTGTTAACCACCTAAACCTTCACTCTGTAAGTGATGGGAATCTGGTAAACATTTTCGATCAATCTTCTCTTGATACTCCAAGTAGGTATTACCAACTGACAGGATGCCTGAGAGCGTAATGCACAAGAAGGACTGTAATACAAGAGAAGTTCACTCAAGTACTGAGGAGCAGTTTAGGGCTTTATAGGTAATAAGCAAGATTTTAAAGTTAATGCAATGCTTTATAGGTAACCAGTGCAAGGTTGACAGAACTGGGCTAATATGTTCATACTTTTTTGTACGTGTAAGAACTCGAGCTGCTGTGTTTTGGACCAGTTGGAGTTTTTGTAATAAGCCTGCAGGGCAACCACCAGTAATCTTGTCTTGATGTCATGAATGCATGAATTAACTTCTCTGCATTTTACATTGACAGCATATGACGTAGTTGAGATATATTCTTAAAATAAAAAAACGCAATTTTAAAGGTGTTGGCGACGTGGCTCTCAAATGACAGATTACTATCGAATAGAACGCCAAAATTCTTAGCTGACGATGAGGGTTTTATGGAACATCCGTCAATAGTTGAGCAGTATTCTTGGTTGTTACGTATGGCGGTTTTCGGTCCAATAAGTAACACTTCTGTTTTGTCCGAGTTCAGTAATAAAAAGTTGTTACTCACCCAGTTTTTTATATCACCTATGCATTTCATTATTTGGTGGAACTGCTGTGTTTCATGAGGCTTCGAGGAAATATAAAGTTGAGTATCATCAGCATAACAGTGAAAGCTAACTCAGTGTCACTTTATTATATCTCCTAGAGGTAGCATGTATAATGCGAAGAGCAGAGGCCCTTAGACTGAGCCCTTTGGTACACTGTACTGGACTTGCGATTTGCGTGACACCTCATTGTTTATTGCGACAAATTGAAAACTACAGACTGAAAGATGGTCAAACGAGTATTTGATTTGTTACTTTCAGTACGTTCACACTGCAAGCCTTAATGCTCATTTCCGATTTTTTGCTCAGATCTGATTTTTTGTTCGGCTGTTCACACTATTTTTAAAATGTGGCCAATATCAGATTCTCCAGTGTGAACTGGTGATGGTTATAAACTGAATCGCATGCGCAAAACAACAATAACACATAACACACAGCACGTTTTCATACAGAAATAAGCAAGGGTCAAGTCAGCGGGTGTGTTTGACTTTATGCGGTGCTGAGCGGGTTGTTCTCGCAGCGTGATTCCTGGAGCAGTCCGCTCTTTGGCTGTGCACATGCTGGTTTGCACATCCCAGCATGGAGTAGAACACACCTAAAGCTTCTGTTTTACAACCGTGTCAACACGCACACGAGTGGTGGATGCAAAGCGATAAAAGACAATAGACACCATTAATGCGTTTGTCATATTGCATCGCGCTGTATCCAGTGGCAAAATTGCTTATTATAACGGCTCACGTGCGGTAGACAGTGCAAGGGCTTATGTTTATAATCTGATGCTTAATGTTTGGCAACCGAGCTGTAAAGTGCACTTCCGTCAACAGAATAGCGTGTGAAGCTTTAAATCAGCACAGAATTGTGACGCATGTCGATCTACAATGATGCAAAAGTTGAATGAATTCCGATATGACCGTTCAGACTAGGGGTGGGAAAAAAATCGATATGGCGATTTATCGCGACATTTCAGCCCGCGAGACGTTATCGATACTCTGGCACAAAGTATCGATTTTTTTTCAAATACAAAATATCTAAATTCATACCTGCACTGTTACACTGTGCTTACCAGAACGGCAGTACCCACATATTTCTTGTGGTGATGCTCCCAGATTACGGATGGTCAGATGAACGGAAATTGTAATTCACAGCGGAGAAGAAATACGAGCATAATGGCGGACCAACAACAAATTAGAGATGCGCCAGCGTCTTTTAAATCAAAAGTTTGGGCGCACTTTGGATTTCGTAGTGATTATAATTAAGTAGGCGTGGTTAACTCGGTGCTCTCCCCGCAGTGCTCGTGCAGGGGTGCAGGTATCTGCGTGTGCATATTAAAAAAACTCATTCTCACGTATTTCAGAAGTCAAAATTGTTTTGTAAATCTGTAAATAGTTTTAATAAAGTTAAACTTTAAGCGAGCCGAGGCGAAACTTGTGTTGAAATGCGCGATGATCCTCATAGCGTGAGCGCTTTGACGTGACGTGCCGCAAACCCCTGTTTTGGGAGACGCGTGTGGAGTCACCAGAGACTCACAGTCCAAAGACAAGTGCAGTAGTATACAAGTATAAACAAACCTAAAGACAGAGAGTCGCAACACACTAAAAATGCTCATCTAATAGATCCTTTTTTCCTTTCATTTACAGATGTCGTGATGTATTGTTATAGAATTGCCAAGCAATATATCGATTATCGCAGAATCGGTGCATTGTGATATTATCGTATCGTGAGCCCTGTATCGCGTATCGAATCATATCGGGAGGTACCCTGCGATTCCCACCCCTAGTTCAGACTGAGGTCGCATTGCGAAACATCAGACCTGTATATGATTTAGGACCACATATGGAAGTGGCTCAGGTCAGATTATAAAAGATCGGATTCCATGTGGTTAGTCCTGTTCACACTGTTGTAGAGAATCTAGCATAAACCAAATGGTCGGAGTCATTGAAAGACGAGCCAGCAACCCCCACTCCCTTTTGTCCTGGTTTCTTTTGCTATCATCATCAAAAGACCATAGCAAAAACCTGGCTCCAGGGGTCTGGTTTTAGAGTTTTGATAACATTTTGTCTCTCTGTTGGATATTTACAACCCCAATGCTTCAAAGAATTGGTGAGAAGTCTCTGTGTTGGATATTTACAACCCCAATGCTTCAAAGAATTGGTGAGAAGTCTCTGTCTCATCTCTAACTTAACATCTGAGGCTAACCAGAGAAATGTCCCTGACAATAGGAACTTATGTGATTAAACTCTCCTTTTCTATATATACTGTATATCTAACTATCTAGGTTGTGTTGGTGCTCGTGCCATTTTAAATAGTCTGTCACCGTTAGATATACAAGTTTAATTCAGGCTTTGTTTGTATGCGTTCCATCTGAATGAATCATGACTTGTTGCAATTCAAACCTGTCCATTTTTTATATCTAAATGTTTGTCTTTACAATTCCTCATTGTATATATACATTGTGTGACCATAGAACACTTTCTTTTCATTATGTTATAATTGGGAATGATATTTTGTAAAGTTGCCAGGAGGTCATAAAGATGCAAATTAGCTGTTGAGTGGACAAAGAACCTCTTCCCTGCTCAACTCTGATTGGTCGATTCAAACTCAGGTGGGCATGCCCTCTCATGAGGTTAAATATCGAGCGTGCTCTGAAAACCTCCTCTTGTCTTTTCGTCCTCTCTTCTCTTCCGGCTTCGTGTCTTCCTCCGGTCTCAGAATAGCTGAGACCTGAGCTATAGAATAGCTGCGTTAAGTCTGTGCCACTTTGTTAAAGATGATTTTTATTGGTGTTCAGAAATCGCTGCCATGGCATGCCCTCTCTCTCTCTCTCTCTCTCTCTCTCTCTCTCTCTCTCTCTTCTCACTCTTTCTCCCTCCGCGCTTCCAAGCGCATTTGTGTTTCATGTATTTGTTTGTTTTATGCGATCGTCATTGTTTTTGTTATCATGTAGAGTAGAGTTTAATAAACAACCATATATATTCATTGTGATGGGTTTTCTGTATTCACGCTCACAGACTTGTTCCCTTGTACTGTGTTTCGATTTACGCTACCTTTGCTCTAAATCCTGTTTGGTAAAGTCACGTTACTTATGGCCATGAGATAATGTAAAGTATATAATATCATTGAGGCATTTGCTGGACGAATGCATACAAGTATTGTTATGCTTTATATTACTAATCAGAGACCGTAAAATATGTATATTTGATCACTAAACTAAACTAATTCCTTGACTGAAATTGATGCTTTAAATAACTCATTTCATGGATATGATCTTGAAAGATCTGGTGGAGAACCATATTTGTTGAGCTTTGCTCATCAATATAATAACGTTAGCTAAAACCGCTACACTGTCATGCAGTAAACAGATCTGGGTCGCATATGAGCAAAAAAAATCGGATTTTGGTAGCAGTGTGAATGTGGTCTTTGTTATGGGTTCATTAATTCACATGTTTTTTCATCATAACTCCCAATTTGCAGAGCTCTGAGTTAACCACGCCTACTTATTTACATTCCACAGAATAAACGGAATAGAAAAATCTCTTACGGTTGACATTTTATTCTGCGGTAACAGCATATTCTGTCATTCCGTGCATCCCTACCATTGAAACAGGGTGATGAATGCGCTTTGAAATCTCTGCGTGAACGTCTGACAGAGGTCAAGTGTTGGCTGGCTAATAACTAGGGCTGCAACGACGCGTCGATGTGCGTGAAATGCATCGACGTGTTGTATTATTTACGTTTATCTGCTGTAATAGCAGTTTCTGTTTCCGGGCGTGTGTAAGTTAATCAGCAGAACAAGAGAAAGTATAATAAACCCGACAAACAGCGATCGAGAGCCTCGGACGCAGTAAGTTAGTGAATGGACGGAGGAATTCCCCCCACGCTTTACATAATGATTTACATGAACGCTATTTTACTAGTGTAAGTGTCATTCAATAGCTTTATGCGAGGAATAAACCAATATAGCATAATTAAGAAACTCTGACCTCCGCTGGTGCTGTCTGTCAATCTACAGTTAGTATGCGTGTGTACGGTGACGGTCAGGACGCTACACTTTCCAAGATATTCCAATGTTTTCATTATTCTTCATAATGACAAGATGATAGTCTATGGTTTTGTTTAAAATGTATTTTGCTAGAGACTCTGAGTTAACGTTACTCGCTGAGTGTAGCTTAGCTTATTCGAAGCACTAGAAGCGGTCTGAATATTTTAGCGGTCTGATTTAACTGTAAACTGTTCTGATTGGTGCAACACACTGTGTTAAACATGTAACATATCATCTCTTCTCGTTGTGTTCTAACTATTATTTACTTTGGGGAGCAAAATGATCCCCGGGACTTCAGAAAGAGTAGGTGCTTTAAGCGCATCATTGTGCGTCTGGGATGCGCATGCGCATAACTGTAAATAACGAAGCGAATGTATTAAGCGCATTATTCTGAGTTCAGGGTGCGCAGGCTTGCTTTAACGCCACTCTGCATTAGAGTCTTTTATACGGTGCTAGTTTTGTACAATAAACAGAGACAGATAGTAGTGTTTTTACTTTTACTCAATTACATTATGAGACTGAAAATAGAGTCGGATATTACTTGGAGGAAAAAAATAGAGAGCATATATCATGCTCTAGTATTTCATAAACACATTTTTAAATGTATTTACATTTAGTCATTTAGCAGATGCTTTTATCCAAAGCGACCTACAGATGAGGGAAACAATGGAAGCAATTGGAAAAACTGGTCTCATGTAGCCTACCACAGTATACAGAGCTAAGTTTATTTTATTTTTTACCTTTAATACAGTACTTAAGTACATAAAAAATCAGTCTTTTTTACTTTTAAAATTAAAACTACTTAATTAAAAGAAGATAGTGATTTTAATGTAGACACGGATTAAAATGTTAAAACAACAATATTTATTTATAAGATGTAGTGGAGTAAAAAGTATGATTTGCTTTATAATGTAAGAAAATACTAGAACGTATTGTTTATTTGTAAAGTTTGCCAAAGGATTAATAAAGTAATCCAAAAAATCTTTATTAGATAAAAAAAACCGTTAGGTTAGTCGACTAATCGAAAAAAAATTGTTAGATTAGTCGACAATTAAAATAATCGTTAGTTGCAGCCCTACTAATAACTTCCTTCAATTGAATGAAGATAAAACTGAGATGACTTTATTTGGTAATAAGGGCTGTATTGATGATATCTATGATCGTCTGGGACAGTTTCCTTGAAAGAAACTGTCCAGTATAAAACAAATCTTCTGACAATCTTAAATCGCGATCGATCTTTTCAACGGAATCACGAGGATCATGATCTTGTCTGTCGTCTAAAACAAGAGGTGCGTTTGGCATCGTTCAGCGCTGCACAGAGTGGGTTTCCATGAGTCTGGTTTTTTTCGCATTTTTAAGTTTCGCATCAGAAACGAGTGATGGAAACGCCAAATTTCGAATTAAAAACCCTTAATTCACGAAAAAAATGTTACGATCACTTGAGGTGGTTTTTCATTTTTGCGAAAAAGGTATAATGCAAATAATGTAAGATGGAAACGCATTTGCTGAATAAATTACTCCAAAAAGTCACGTGACTGCAAGTTTGGATGGAAGCCCGGCTAGTTTGAAGCACCGCAAGATGCTTTCGAATCACTCTCGATGTTCTGCGAGGTCTCATGAGTGCGATACAGTTTTGCAAGTGCATCAGACAGAGCGGGTTGTTTGTGTGAAGTGTGTTTGTCCTTTTGCTTGTTTGTGTGTGATGTTAATCGATGGCGCACTGCTAATTTACTTAGTTTTAGTCTATTTTGTGATTGAAACTCGTTTTCCGGCTGCATTGAGTTAAATAGCCTATATCTAGAGCCCTATGATTTCCGTGATGCGGCTGTATGAGTGAATGTGTTGCACCGTTTAACATGCTAAATTGATCAACTGTAGTATACTTTAGAGGTGCTCCGATTGATCGGTCGCTGATCACAATCGGCCGATAATCAGTTTGGGAAGTATGATCGGCGGTCTCTAAAATGGCCGATCCAGAAAAGCATATCAGATGACGCAAAATGCGCGAGACCTTTTTTTATGCACTACGAAAATGGTTTCACCGGTCTGGCAATTCTACAATGTGTGTGAAAAAGTCAATACATTAGCAATCTGCAACGTGACCTTTTTTATGTTTTACGAAAATGGCTTCACCGGTCTTGCAATTCTACAAGGTGTGTGAAAAAGACAATACATTAGCAATTTGCAACGTGTGTACCAAGCAAATTCCTATAGGCGGTACACACCCAAAACCTTTTAACATCACCAACCTCATCAGACATTTGAAGGTTAGTCACGTAAAGGAGTGTGAGTAGTTTTCAAAGTTAGCTAGCGCTAAGAGAGAGCGGGACAGTTCCGCAGCTCAAGCGCACTCAGCTGCAGAGATCGCGTTATCCAAAAATTCTCTTTTTATCAGTGATGGAAAAATCTTAAGGCAATCTGTAATTTTGACGGATTACAATAATGTTGATTTGTAATTCCCTGTTTATAATTTCCTTTCATCAGAATGTGATCGTTAATGGACTGAACGTGATCGTGAGAGGCAGGAGGTAGGCTATCGCGAAGGGACGTGTGTTTCCTATTCATTATCTTACTCTCAAATGCCTGGTCAGTTTTGCAAAACGCGCGTGCAGGTCATCAGAGACTCGAGGTGCATATGCACACACACACACACAGGCGCGCAGTGGTGCCGTCTTAACAGAGTTTTTCCCTCATAAAATAGCATCTATTTGGATAAATATAGCTTTCAGTGAGAGGAAAAATGTCTCTCTCTGCATTTTCTCTGTTCAGTGAGCAGCAGAAGCAGCACATATATGTTTGACAGATATTGTTTGATCTCATCGCGATGGTTTCAGATCATCGCGATTATTGCACATCTCTATAGGAGACACTAGGGGGAGCTGTAGTGCATCTGCATATTGCATATTTTAGTGTATATATTGCTACTTAAGCATGGTAATACTTGTAAAATGTACCACCACAACACAATCACTTAAAAAAAACTCAACCATATACAAATTACCTGCAGTACAATTTGATATTATTTAAGCAAATCTCAGTGTGAAAACCAGTCTACCAAAATTTCACTAACACACAAGTTAAATTTTATTGTAGTCAGGTAAAAGCCTAAACCTTAAATATATGATGACCCAATTTTTTCCGATGTATTTCCAAGAAAAAAACACAGTCTTATATTCAGAACAATATGGTTGTTTCAATCGCTGAATCAAAAATGTATGAGAATTAAATGTCAAAGCTCAAAAACAGACAATTAATCGTCATAATCGTCAAAGCCCTAAAACAGACAATTAATCGCCATAATCGCAATGATTTATTAGACAATTAATCGTCAATCAAATTTCATAATCGTGACAGCCCTAATCTCAATTTGCATGGAGAAAAATCGTGATTCACATTTTAGCAAGAATCGTGCAGCCCTATATACTATTATTTATTAAGGTAGCAGCTGGTTGTTAGCCGTTAGCGCAAAGCGTGCTAGCTACATAGCAGCTAGCGTGCTAACGTTGGCTACATAGCACATTTGCAGTCACCCAAAACACAACGCATGGCCGTGAATGTGTTAAGTAACCAACGAAAATAATACTTTTCTATAGTTATATTTTCGTAAACACTCACGATCAGGTGTTGTGCTTTGTGTAATAGGTGCAATCACTAACTTACACTCAATTCGTTATGAGAATAGTGCCTAGCATGGTAACTATTAGGGCTGGGTTTTGCGACAAAATTGGCGATTCGATTCTTATTTATATGGTTTCGATTCAATTTCGATTCGATTCAATATCGATTAGTTATCAGTACTTAGATTAAAATGCTAGTTTTGCAGGCATGGAATCCACATTTAAGTATATATTCTTGGAACTGAAACTCTCCTTGCGTGTCACCATTGCGTATCTCGGCTCCAAAACATTGATAAGATTGTGAAAGCCCTCTTTCTCGACTATGGCGTTTGGGCGTAAATCCTTGCAAATCAGCATTACTATAGCGTTAGTTATTTTCTTAGTGTGAGGTGAATCTGACTGTAATTTGCAGGCAAAAGCAATGTCTAGCCGTTGCTGTCCAGAATCGCATGAACCAGATATCACGTCAGGGTGACATCTTGACAGGTGGTTTCGTAGGTTTGTTGTGTTGTTGCAAAATCGTAGCTCTTGCGGGCACAACTTTCAAACGACAGTTGTTTTGTCGACTTCACCTTTGCCGTCATTGCTTTTAAACATTAAGTGCTTCCACACATCAGACTTTAATTTAGCCGGCTCTGGGGTCCATTGGCTACCGTGAGCTTCCGCCATGATCCGTCCCCCTCTCCCACTTTTTATTTGAATTTGTTTTGTTTTAAATGTATCAGCACGAGTGATTGCGACATCTTAAGGAACATACGCGAAATACAGATATCCTTGAACTAAAGCACATGCATTAAGGATCGATTTCCCGAATCGATATTGTTTCATTAAATTGAGGATTGATTAAAATCGAAGAATCAATATTTTTTACCCAGCCCTAGTAACTATAGATGCCTATAACATTAGTCTAATTCTTGGCCAAAGCTGGATAAAAATGAAACACGTGGCCGAACACCGAACATAGCTTTTTGTATTTCTTCTATTTATTTAGCCCATATTTTAACTATTGCATAAACTAAATGGTCAAAATGTATTGTATCCGTTAGTTTTCTTTTTCTTATTATTATTCTTCTATGCACGCGACCACTTTATGATGTCAAAGGATGTCGCCATTGGCGGGGCTACTGTCAGACCGCCCGCTCCAGTCTGAAGTAACCTACACAAGTTACTGAATGGNTCGCAACACACTAAAAATGCTCATCTAATAGATCCTTTTTTCCTTTCATTTACAGATGTCGTGATGTATTGTTATAGAATTGCCAAGCAATATATCGATTATCGCAGAATCGGTGCATTGTGATATTATCGTATCGTGAGCCCTGTATCGCGTATCGAATCATATCGGGAGGTACCCTGCGATTCCCACCCCTAGTTCAGACTGAGGTCGCATTGCGAAACATCAGACCTGTATATGATTTAGGACCACATATGGAAGTGGCTCAGGTCAGATTATAAAAGATCGGATTCCATGTGGTTAGTCCTGTTCACACTGTTGTAGAGAATCTAGCATAAACCAAATGGTCGGAGTCATTGAAAGACGAGCCAGCAACCCCCACTCCCTTTTGTCCTGGTTTCTTTTGCTATCATCATCAAAAGACCATAGCAAAAACCTGGCTCCAGGGGTCTGGTTTTAGAGTTTTGATAACATTTTGTCTCTCTGTTGGATATTTACAACCCCAATGCTTCAAAGAATTGGTGAGAAGTCTCTGTGTTGGATATTTACAACCCCAATGCTTCAAAGAATTGGTGAGAAGTCTCTGTCTCATCTCTAACTTAACATCTGAGGCTAACCAGAGAAATGTCCCTGACAATAGGAACTTATGTGATTAAACTCTCCTTTTCTATATATACTGTATATCTAACTATCTAGGTTGTGTTGGTGCTCGTGCCATTTTAAATAGTCTGTCACCGTTAGATATACAAGTTTAATTCAGGCTTTGTTTGTATGCGTTCCATCTGAATGAATCATGACTTGTTGCAATTCAAACCTGTCCATTTTTTATATCTAAATGTTTGTCTTTACAATTCCTCATTGTATATATACATTGTGTGACCATAGAACACTTTCTTTTCATTATGTTATAATTGGGAATGATATTTTGTAAAGTTGCCAGGAGGTCATAAAGATGCAAATTAGCTGTTGAGTGGACAAAGAACCTCTTCCCTGCTCAACTCTGATTGGTCGATTCAAACTCAGGTGGGCATGCCCTCTCATGAGGTTAAATATCGAGCGTGCTCTGAAAACCTCCTCTTGTCTTTTCGTCCTCTCTTCTCTTCCGGCTTCGTGTCTTCCTCCGGTCTCAGAATAGCTGAGACCTGAGCTATAGAATAGCTGCGTTAAGTCTGTGCCACTTTGTTAAAGATGATTTTTATTGGTGTTCAGAAATCGCTGCCATGGCATGCCCTCTCTCTCTCTCTCTCTCTCTCTCTCTCTCTCTCTCTCTCTTCTCACTCTTTCTCCCTCCGCGCTTCCAAGCGCATTTGTGTTTCATGTATTTGTTTGTTTTATGCGATCGTCATTGTTTTTGTTATCATGTAGAGTAGAGTTTAATAAACAACCATATATATTCATTGTGATGGGTTTTCTGTATTCACGCTCACAGACTTGTTCCCTTGTACTGTGTTTCGATTTACGCTACCTTTGCTCTAAATCCTGTTTGGTAAAGTCACGTTACTTATGGCCATGAGATAATGTAAAGTATATAATATCATTGAGGCATTTGCTGGACGAATGCATACAAGTATTGTTATGCTTTATATTACTAATCAGAGACCGTAAAATATGTATATTTGATCACTAAACTAAACTAATTCCTTGACTGAAATTGATGCTTTAAATAACTCATTTCATGGATATGATCTTGAAAGATCTGGTGGAGAACCATATTTGTTGAGCTTTGCTCATCAATATAATAACGTTAGCTAAAACCGCTACACTGTCATGCAGTAAACAGATCTGGGTCGCATATGAGCAAAAAAAATCGGATTTTGGTAGCAGTGTGAATGTGGTCTTTGTTATGGGTTCATTAATTCACATGTTTTTTCATCATAACTCCCAATTTGCAGAGCTCTGAGTTAACCACGCCTACTTATTTACATTCCACAGAATAAACGGAATAGAAAAATCTCTTACGGTTGACATTTTATTCTGCGGTAACAGCATATTCTGTCATTCCGTGCATCCCTACCATTGAAACAGGGTGATGAATGCGCTTTGAAATCTCTGCGTGAACGTCTGACAGAGGTCAAGTGTTGGCTGGCTAATAACTAGGGCTGCAACGACGCGTCGATGTGCGTGAAATGCATCGACGTGTTGTATTATTTACGTTTATCTGCTGTAATAGCAGTTTCTGTTTCCGGGCGTGTGTAAGTTAATCAGCAGAACAAGAGAAAGTATAATAAACCCGACAAACAGCGATCGAGAGCCTCGGACGCAGTAAGTTAGTGAATGGACGGAGGAATTCCCCCCACGCTTTACATAATGATTTACATGAACGCTATTTTACTAGTGTAAGTGTCATTCAATAGCTTTATGCGAGGAATAAACCAATATAGCATAATTAAGAAACTCTGACCTCCGCTGGTGCTGTCTGTCAATCTACAGTTAGTATGCGTGTGTACGGTGACGGTCAGGACGCTACACTTTCCAAGATATTCCAATGTTTTCATTATTCTTCATAATGACAAGATGATAGTCTATGGTTTTGTTTAAAATGTATTTTGCTAGAGACTCTGAGTTAACGTTACTCGCTGAGTGTAGCTTAGCTTATTCGAAGCACTAGAAGCGGTCTGAATATTTTAGCGGTCTGATTTAACTGTAAACTGTTGGCTTGATGCAACACACTGTGTTAAACATGTAACATATCATCTCTTCTCGTTGTGTTCTAACTATTATTTACTTTGGGGAGCAAAATGTTCCTGGACTTCAGAAAGAGTAGGTGCTTTAAGCGCATCATTGTGCGTCTGGGATGCGCATGCGCATAACTGTAAATAACGAAGCGAATGTATTAAGCGCATTATTCTGAGTTCAGGGTGCGCAGGCTTGCTTTAACGCCACTCTGCATTAGAGTCTTTTATACGGTGCTAGTTTTGTACAATAAACAGAGACAGATAGTAGTGTTTTTACTTTTACTCAATTACATTATGAGACTGAAAATAGAGTCGGATATTACTTGGAGGAAAAAAATATAGAGCATATATCATGCTCTAGTATTTCATAAACACATTTTTAAATGTATTTACATTTAGTCATTTAGCAGATGCTTTTATCCAAAGCGACCTACAGATGAGGGAAACAATGGAAGCAATTGGAAAAACTGGTCTCATGTAGCCTACCACAGTATACAGAGCTAAGTTTATTTTATTTTTTACCTTTAATACAGTACTTAAGTACATAAAAAATCAGTCTTTTTTACTTTTAAAATTAAAACTACTTAATTAAAAGAAGATAGTGATTTTAATGTAGACACGGATTAAAATGTTAAAACAACAATATTTATTTATAAGATGTAGTGGAGTAAAAAGTATGATTTGCTTTATAATGTAAGAAAATACTAGAACGTATTGTTTATTTGTAAAGTTTGCCAAAGGATTAATAAAGTAATCCAAAAAATCTTTATTAGATAAAAAAAACCGTTAGGTTAGTCGACTAATCGAAAAAAAATTGTTAGATTAGTCGACAATTAAAATAATCGTTAGTTGCAGCCCTACTAATAACTTCCTTCAATTGAATGAAGATAAAACTGAGATGACTTTATTTGGTAATAAGGGCTGTATTGATGATATCTATGATCGTCTGGGACAGTTTCCTTGAAAGAAACTGTCCAGTATAAAACAAATCTTCTGACAATCTTAAATCGCGATCGATCTTTTCAACGGAATCACGAGGATCATGATCTTGTCTGTCGTCTAAAACAAGAGGTGCGTTTGGCATCGTTCAGCGCTGCACAGAGTGGGTTTCCATGAGTCTGGTTTTTTTCGCATTTTTAAGTTTCGCATCAGAAACGAGTGATGGAAACGCCAAATTTCGAATTAAAAACCCTTAATTCACGAAAAAAATGTTACGATCACTTGAGGTGGTTTTTCATTTTTGCGAAAAAGGTATAATGCAAATAATGTAAGATGGAAACGCATTTGCTGAATAAATTACTCCAAAAAGTCACGTGACTGCAAGTTTGGATGGAAGCCCGGCTAGTTTGAAGCACCGCAAGATGCTTTCGAATCACTCTCGATGTTCTGCGAGGTCTCATGAGTGCGATACAGTTTTGCAAGTGCATCAGACAGAGCGGGTTGTTTGTGTGAAGTGTGTTTGTCCTTTTGCTTGTTTGTGTGTGATGTTAATCGATGGCGCACTGCTAATTTACTTAGTTTTAGTCTATTTTGTGATTGAAACTCGTTTTCCGGCTGCATTGAGTTAAATAGCCTATATCTAGAGCCCTATGATTTCCGTGATGCGGCTGTATGAGTGAATGTGTTGCACCGTTTAACATGCTAAATTGATCAACTGTAGTATACTTTAGAGGTGCTCCGATTGATCGGTCGCTGATCACAATCGGCCGATAATCAGTTTGGGAAGTATGATCGGCGGTCTCTAAAATGGCCGATCCAGAAAAGCATATCAGATGACGCAAAATGCGCGAGACCTTTTTTTATGCACTACGAAAATGGTTTCACCGGTCTGGCAATTCTACAATGTGTGTGAAAAAGTCAATACATTAGCAATCTGCAACGTGACCTTTTTTATGTTTTACGAAAATGGCTTCACCGGTCTTGCAATTCTACAAGGTGTGTGAAAAAGACAATACATTAGCAATTTGCAACGTGTGTACCAAGCAAATTCCTATAGGCGGTACACACCCAAAACCTTTTAACATCACCAACCTCATCAGACATTTGAAGGTTAGTCACGTAAAGGAGTGTGAGTAGTTTTCAAAGTTAGCTAGCGCTAAGAGAGAGCGGGACAGTTCCGCAGCTCAAGCGCACTCAGCTGCAGAGATCGCGTTATCCAAAAATTCTCTTTTTATCAGTGATGGAAAAATCTTAAGGCAATCTGTAATTTTGACGGATTACAATAATGTTGATTTGTAATTCCCTGTTTATAATTTCCTTTCATCAGAATGTGATCGTTAATGGACTGAACGTGATCGTGAGAGGCAGGAGGTAGGCTATCGCGAAGGGACGTGTGTTTCCTATTCATTATCTTACTCTCAAATGCCTGGTCAGTTTTGCAAAACGCGCGTGCAGGTCATCAGAGACTCGAGGTGCATATGCACACACACACACACAGGCGCGCAGTGGTGCCGTCTTAACAGAGTTTTTCCCTCATAAAATAGCATCTATTTGGATAAATATAGCTTTCAGTGAGAGGAAAAATGTCTCTCTCTGCATTTTCTCTGTTCAGTGAGCAGCAGAAGCAGCACATATATGTTTGACAGATATTGTTTGATCTCATCGCGATGGTTTCAGATCATCGCGATTATTGCACATCTCTATAGGAGACACTAGGGGGAGCTGTAGTGCATCTGCATATTGCATATTTTAGTGTATATATTGCTACTTAAGCATGGTAATACTTGTAAAATGTACCACCACAACACAATCACTTAAAAAAAACTCAACCATATACAAATTACCTGCAGTACAATTTGATATTATTTAAGCAAATCTCAGTGTGAAAACCAGTCTACCAAAATTTCACTAACACACAAGTTAAATTTTATTGTAGTCAGGTAAAAGCCTAAACCTTAAATATATGATGACCCAATTTTTTCCGATGTATTTCCAAGAAAAAAACACAGTCTTATATTCAGAACAATATGGTTGTTTCAATCGCTGAATCAAAAATGTATGAGAATTAAATGTCAAAGCTCAAAAACAGACAATTAATCGTCATAATCGTCAAAGCCCTAAAACAGACAATTAATCGCCATAATCGCAATGATTTATTAGACAATTAATCGTCAATCAAATTTCATAATCGTGACAGCCCTAATCTCAATTTGCATGGAGAAAAATCGTGATTCACATTTTAGCAAGAATCGTGCAGCCCTATATACTATTATTTATTAAGGTAGCAGCTGGTTGTTAGCCGTTAGCGCAAAGCGTGCTAGCTACATAGCAGCTAGCGTGCTAACGTTGGCTACATAGCACATTTGCAGTCACCCAAAACACAACGCATGGCCGTGAATGTGTTAAGTAACCAACGAAAATAATACTTTTCTATAGTTATATTTTCGTAAACACTCACGATCAGGTGTTGTGCTTTGTGTAATAGGTGCAATCACTAACTTACACTCAATTCGTTATGAGAATAGTGCCTAGCATGGTAACTATTAGGGCTGGGTTTTGCGACAAAATTGGCGATTCGATTCTTATTTATATGGTTTCGATTCAATTTCGATTCGATTCAATATCGATTAGTTATCAGTACTTAGATTAAAATGCTAGTTTTGCAGGCATGGAATCCACATTTAAGTATATATTCTTGGAACTGAAACTCTCCTTGCGTGTCACCATTGCGTATCTCGGCTCCAAAACATTGATAAGATTGTGAAAGCCCTCTTTCTCGACTATGGCGTTTGGGCGTAAATCCTTGCAAATCAGCATTACTATAGCGTTAGTTATTTTCTTAGTGTGAGGTGAATCTGACTGTAATTTGCAGGCAAAAGCAATGTCTAGCCGTTGCTGTCCAGAATCGCATGAACCAGATATCACGTCAGGGTGACATCTTGACAGGTGGTTTCGTAGGTTTGTTGTGTTGTTGCAAAATCGTAGCTCTTGCGGGCACAACTTTCAAACGACAGTTGTTTTGTCGACTTCACCTTTGCCGTCATTGCTTTTAAACATTAAGTGCTTCCACACATCAGACTTTAATTTAGCCGGCTCTGGGGTCCATTGGCTACCGTGAGCTTCCGCCATGATCCGTCCCCCTCTCCCACTTTTTATTTGAATTTGTTTTGTTTTAAATGTATCAGCACGAGTGATTGCGACATCTTAAGGAAGATAGGCGAAATACAGATATCCTTGAACTAAAGCACACGCATTAAGAATCGATTCGGGATTTCCCGAATCGATATTGTTTCATTAAATTGAAGATCGATTAAAATCGAAGAATCAATATTTTTTACCCAGCCCTATTAATTACTACTTAATATACTTTCCAATTAGTACTGTTTTCAATTACTTTAATCAAAACGGAAACACTTTGACTTTTGAGATTCAAAATGAGCAAGAAGAGACTGTTGCACAGCAACACTGTAAAAAATGACATTCTTCCTAAGCATTTTTCTCTTGTTTTCTGTAAAAATATTTAAAACTTCTAAAATTACGATACATTTACATAACAAGAAACGTGACCCAATATATTTAGTCTTGTTTTATGAAAGAAAAATACATAAACTAGGTAAGTTTATGCTTAAAACAAAATTGTACATTAAATCTACAGTAAGTTACTGGCAAACCTGCTGCGAAATTACAGCAAAGTTTTACAGTGTACAAAACAGATGTTTCTGTAATTCCCCTGGTCAGTAAGTCTAAAGTGAATCTTCAAACAAATCCTTTCATCTTTCATTTAAAATGAGGTCATTTCGAGGGGAATGTGTGCCTTGAATTTAAAGTGTACAAAAATGATATATAGGCTGTTTACAACAGGCTCAGTGGCGAGTTATTTCCTCTCTCTCTCTCCTCTCCATCTATCAGTTTCAAATGATCTACAAATCCGGCGTTATGTCCACTGTTTATATAACATTCCTCACCAAAATGCAGTGAACAAACAAACACAGCTGAACTTTGAACGAAGGAGCACATTGATGGGCGTGGTCTTTCAACAGCTTTCGCTGGTTGATGCGTGGGCATGCTCTTTCTCTCACTCTTGATGGTTGATGCGTGGGTGTGCTCTTTATCTCGCTCTCGATAGTTGACGAGTGTGCGTGCTTTTTCTGGAGAAAGAAAAGGGAATTTCATGATAAAAAAAACTTCCAGAAACCTATACGAACCTTGGGGGAGTGTATTGAGCACAGAGATACTGTCATATGTCCAACTCGTTTTTTGACAAGCTGACCATGTCAAGCATAAGAAGCCAGCAAGTTTAACATTGTAAATAAGTCAGAATGCATGAAACACTGTTGTACCACCTCTTTATTGAATGATAATGCCGACCATGGTTGTGTGTTAACATCATTGTTGTTTGCTAGATATACAGTATATAACTGTAATGGTAGTAAAGCATTTTTTTTTAAGTTTGAAAGTATTTGAAAGTCGCAAAATAACAATTGTGTGTTTAATATTAGCGCATGAGCTATACCTTGGTCATACGTCATGTGATAAGCTGCTGCTACAGTAGATGTCATTTGGTGCATTTAAAAAACTTGTGCAGGCCAATACATTTTGACCAGCAAATTGTGGCTAGTGTGTCAGTTGAAGCAAATATTGTCTTTCTTATCAGTGTGTGCCAGAATGCATAAATTGAATGTAAAAATTCAGTTGTATGTGTGTCACCTTTTTCACCTCTTCTAAGTTTGTAGGTCTGAATTATACAGCTTGAAATTTCCCTTTGTGTCTCTCCATCCAGAGCCCTCTTGACCAAGCACAGTCTGCTAAGAATAAGGGCAACAAGTATTTCAAGGCTGGCAAATACGAGCAGGCTATCCAGTGCTACACAGAAGCCATCAGCCTATGTCCCAAAGAACATAAGGCAGATCTGTCTACCTTCTACCAAAACAGAGCTGCAGCCTATGAACAACAGGTTTGTCTACCTTACATAATTCATAATATCATATACAAAAGTTACCTATATAAACTGTTGGTTATACTATAAATAAAGGTACACAAAATCATCATTAACTACTTGCTTATTAACATGCATATACAGTATCTCACAGAAGTAATAATAATAATGCATTTTATTTGATGGCGCCTTTCAAAACACCCGAGGTCACCTCACAGCCATCAAAGAGAAAAATAAGAACATCGAAGACAAAAAATAATATATATATATACAGTTCACTGCACAGGACAAACCATGTAACAAACACTCAGCATACACAAATAAATTGCAATAAGAATTCTGTAAAACATGTTATAAAAAAGCCTGGGTAAAAAGATGCGTTTTAAAAGTCTGCAGACAGTGCTGTTTCGGATATTTAAAGGAATGAAGTTCCATAGGCAGGGGGCAGCATAGCTAAAAGATCTAGCACCCATGGTAGTTAATCGAATCTGAGATACCACGAGAGAAAGTGAAGATGAAGATCTGAGACCACGTGCAGGGGTGTTGACACAGAGAAGTTCAGTGAGATATTGGGGTGCAAGATGATGTAGTGCCTTGTGAGTAATAAGATCTTAAAATCAACTCGAAACTTAACTGGAAGCCAGTGCAATTGCTGGGGAACAGGTGAGATATGAGCAATCGAAAGTGTTCTAGTGAGGACACAAGCTGCAGAATTCTGAACCAACTGGAGCTTAAGTAACAATTTTGAAGAAGCACCAGTGAGAAGGGCATTACAATAGTCTATACGTGAGGTGACTAATGCATGTATAAGAACTGCTGTGTTGTCGGTGGAGAGAGAAGAACGGAGACGATAAATATTACGTGAATGGAAGTATGCTGTCCGCGTAACATTATTAATATGAGTTTCAAAGGATAATGTGGTATCCAAGATAACACCCAAGCTTTTGACATGTGAGGAAGGAAGGATTAAATTATTGTCAATGTGCAAGGAAAAATCGTTAGATTTAGACACAACAGATTGCGTACCAACTAGTAAGACCTCAGTTTTGTCACAATTTAAATTCTGGAAATTATATGAAAGCCAATCTTTAATTTCGGCTAGACAACTGGACAGAAAAGGTGGAGGAAAAGAACCGGTGGGTTTGGCTGACAGGTAGAGTTGGGTGTCGTCCGCATAACAGTGAAAGTGGATAACATACTTCCTTAAGATGTAACCGAGAGGGAGTATATAAATAATGAACAGAAGAGGGCCCAGAACAGAGCCCTGGGGAACACCAGTGGTGACTGTAGATGTTCTTGATCTAAAACTCTTTAACTGAACGAGCTGAGTGCGACCAGAAAGATATGAATTAAACCAAGACAGGCGTACCCGTAATCCCAATAGAAGCTAACCTATGCAGGAGTATTTTATGAGAGATAGTATCAAAGGCTGCACTCAAGTATAGTCAATAACCCAGAGTCAGCTGCCAGCAGCAGATCATTGGTAATTCTAACAAGAGCAGTCTCTGTACTAGTGCTGCAACGACGCGTCGACGTCGTCGATTACGTCGACTGGACGCAGTAAGTTAGTGAATGGACGGAGGAATTCCCCCTAACGTTACCCCCGGAATGCGATCATCACAGCATGGACACGCAATCACAAACGGACGGAGAGGGGAACGTAAATGTAGACTTTCATAATAAATTACTTTTTTGTAATTTACTTTTTTGTAATGTAAAACTACGCTTTACATTGATGATTTACATTAACGCTATTGTACTAGTGTAAGTTAGTGTATGTGAACCTTTGCAGATTGTGACCCTGCATAAATTACTCTTAAGCTTCAAAAAGGACTGACTATCATGAAACCACCAATGCACTTTTTGTCATTCGATAGCTTTATGCGAGGAATAAACCAATATAGCATAATTAAGAAACTCTGACCTCCGCTGGTGCTGTCTGTCAATCTCCACTGTCAGCATGCGTGTGTACGGTGTACGGTTCCAATGTTTTCATTATTCTTCATAATGACAAGATGATAGTCTATGGTTTTGTTTAAAATGTATTTTGCTAGAGACTGTGAGTTAACGTTACTCGCTGAGTATAGCTTAGCTTATTAGAAGCACTGGAAGCGGTCTGAATATGTTGCGTCTTCATACGAAATAACTATTTTTAAACCTCTGATTTAACTGTATACTGTCGGATTGATTCAACGCACTATGTGTTAAACATGTAACATATCATCTCTTCTCATTGTGTTCTAACTATTATTTAATTTGGGGAGCAAAATGATCCCCGGGACTTCAGAATGAGTAGGTGCTTTAAGCGCATCATTGTGCGTCCGGGATGCGCATAACTGTAAATAACGAAGCGAATGCATTAAGCGCATCATTCTGAGTTCCGGGTGCGCGGGCTCGCTTTAACGCCACTCTGCATTAGAGGCTTTTATACGGTGATAGTTTTGTACAATAAACAGAGACAGATAGTAGTATTTTACTTTTACTCAATTACATTATGAGACTGAAAATAGAGTCGGATATTACTTGGAGGGAAAAAATACAGAGCATATATCATGCTCTAGTATATTATATACACATTTTTTAATGTTTTTACATTTAGTCATTTAGCAGACGCTTTTATCCAAAGCGACGTACAGATGAGGGAAACAATGGAAGCAATTGGAACAACATAAGGACAACAAAAAGCATAAGTGCAATAAAACTTTTTTTTTTACCTTTAATACAGTACTTAAGCACATAAAAAATCTGTATTATTTTTACTTTTAAAATTAAAACTACTTAATTAAAAGAAGATGGTGATTTTAATGTAAACACGGATTAAAATGTTAAAACAACAATATTTATTTATAAAATGTAGTGGAGTAAAAAGTATGATTTGCTTTATAATGTAAGAAAATACTAGAACTTATTGTTTATTTGCAAAGTTTTCCAAAGGATTAATCCAAAAAAAAACTTTATTAGATTAAAAAATAACAATAATCGTTAGATTAGTCGACAATTAAAATAATCGTTAGTTGCAGCCCTACTCTGTACTATGAAGGTACAGAACAAGAGACAAGTGAAGAATGGACAATTTTAGTGATCAATGGCAACTGAGTAAGAGCTGGTAAACAAACTTTAACTAAGGAAGTAGGGGTCAAGTTGACATGTCGAAGATTTAGATTTACTTATCAGGCACATTATCTCAGTGGTAGTAGGTAGTGTAAAGGTAGAAAGCACAGATTGAGGAGGTGGATGAAAAATGAATTGACTTGACTCATGGCTAGGGGTACTAGTGAGTAATTGTTGATGAATATTTCTAACCTTTGACTCAAAAAAGGTCATAAAGCGATCGCATAGGTCATTGGAATAACCATCAAATGGCTAAGGATCCAGGGGTCTCAAAATATTGTTTACAACTGAGAAAAGAGACTTGGGGCCCGTTTCAATAAGGAGGTTCAACCAACACTGTGTATAAATGTGAACTCTGAGTTGATTAACATGCACTGAGATGCGAAACTTTGAGTTTTTTGTTTCAGAACAGCTGATTTGAGATCGTTCTATCAACTCTGGGTAGACTTACCTTGAGTTAAGCGCGTACACCACAACTACGTCAAGCCATGATCAATGGAGCTCTGATATTACGATTTACTATGGCAACGGCACCAAAACAGCAACATGGTGGCAGAAAGCGCTTGAGAGCGAGGCACACTTTCTCCTATGCATACAGTTGATTTACTCATGTGCTGAAAATGACTTAAGTTTAAATTGATAAAAAATTTAATGGACCAATAAACAAACAAATTAATCAGTAAATAAATTAAACGACAGAAATAATAAAAAAATCTCATGTTCTCACTCCACATAAATAGTGTGTCAGTCTCTCGTGTAAGACTGATCACCAGTTCGAATCCTGCTCAGAGCAGTTTTGGGCAGGAATGGCTGCATGTCTAAATGATTTGTTTATTACCTTTATCACTTTATTTTTGCATTCGTCTGTATTTATTAATTAATTTATTCATGCACTTTATTTATAAATAAACTTTATTAAGTAATTTCTTATCCTCCATAGAAAACTACCAATTGTGAGGGCATGTAAGGGAAATAATCTGCTCTGATGTAATACACGCACAATGGCTGATGTTATTGGTGTATGGATGCATGAGATATGTTTTGATATATCTAATACACTGTAAAGAAAAATGGTACAGTTTTAATAAAAATGAACAGGGAAATTACAAAATTTCCCTCCTGAAATTAAAGAACATCCCTATGAATGAATGTAGCCTCTTCACATGCAGGATCCTCTATAAAAGCACATATGACAATAGTCACTGAGATGGTCTATGTGTGATCAAAATGTGTGCCATGAACAGTGTTGGGTAAGTTACTCTCAAAAAGTAATTAATTACTAGTTACTAATTACATATTCAATAGTGTAATTAGATTACTGTACAAATTACTCTCTCCAAAAAGTATTTAGTTACTTATTACTAATTACTTTCTATTTCCTATATCAACCTTGATTAGTTAAGTGATTCAAAGATAGGCATGAAAGGGCTCTTTAATTCATTTAAATAAATATTAAACTACATAAAGTACACTTATTAACTGACCAAAGTATTACAAATGTGAGAATTACACATTAAAGCAAGGATTTTAAAGTTAGACTTTGAATTTTGATGTCAATTCCACTATTGCACACGCATAAATTACACTTTCATACATCAAATTAATGTAGTTTTCATACATCAAATTAATGTAGTTTTCATACATCAAATTAATGTAGTTTTCATACATCAAATTAATGTAGAAAAGTAGCTGTAATTAAATTTCAGAAAAATAAGAGTAATCCCTTACTTTACTTTTTCAAGGGAAAAGTAATTCAATTACAATAACTAATTACTTAGTAACTAGATACACCCAACACTGGCCATGAATGACTGTATTAACGAATGAATGAATGAATGAGTTACACCACTTGCGCTTTAAATAGGGGAGGATATGGAAAGAAACTCTGGGTTTACCAAAGAAAACCTGCTCCCTACCAGGTTAGGTTCACAGAGTAAGTTACTACAGTTACTGACTCTGAGTATAAGTGACCTCTCTTTTAGAAACAGGCTTGAGTTACCCAGCTTTCTCGGGTTTGGCATACCTCACATTCTGAAACGGACAACCCAGAGTCCCCTTATTTCAGGGTTAATATACTCAGAGTTTTCACTAAACCTCCTTTCTGAAACGAGCCCCTGGATTTCCCATTGTCAGCTCCAATAATGTTTGAGTAATATTCAGGTTTACAAGGAAGCACTATCTAAATCAAAATCTGACTATGTTCGGCAATTCATTTCTTTATGAACCGTAAGACCAGACCTAGCATATAAGCATTCTAATCTTCGGCCTTTGGTCTTAAGTTCACACAGTTCAGATGTAAACCAAGGAGCAGAATGTACAAATTAAACAGTTCGAATTTTCATAGGTGCGAATTCATCTAAGATCATGTTCAGTCCATTATTGTAGTATGAGACCAGTTCATCAACAGTAGAGAAGTCTGATTTACCAGAGAAGATTGCAAATTCACCAGCAAGAGTAGGGACATCAATGTTCTTAATATTTCGAAATGTGATGGGCAATACGGTTTTACCTTAAAAACGGCCAGTTTGGCATAAAATGACACCAGCATGTGGTCTGATATAGACAAGTCAGAAACAGTGCAATTATTAAGTATTATACCAGAGCAGCAGACAAGATCGATAATATGACCTCTAGAATGAGTAGGCAATGCGTTAAATTGCTGCAAACCAAAACCATCCAAACATAATACAAATTCACTTGTATATGCATTGCTGACATTGTCTATATGAATGTTAAAATCGCTCAGCATAATAACATTTGGAGACAGAGAGTATAGATGGGTCAAAAGCTGAGAAAGTTCAGTTAAGAAAACATTATTGCTCTTTGGAGGGCGATAGACAGTAGTGAGGATGGTAGGAATTGCTCCATTGATTTTCAGGGCGATAAATAAAAAAAAGAGTACATAGGCAAAGTCAACTGACACACTTTTAGTTTCTCTTTGTGGAGTATTGCTAGCCCCCCACCCCGTCCCGTAGGATGGGATTTACAAACACAACCATATCCTGGGGGAGTGTGAGCCTCCTAGCAGAGCGTGGTTTAGATGACCAGAAAGACCGTATTTGAGATGAACCATCAATGTTATAGTTCCGCCGAGATCGCGATGAATATATTTCCGACATGTTATGTAGACAATATCAGAGGGAAGATGAAGAGCTGGCGGAAGATTAAAAACATGCGAGCGGAGCTGGACAAGTTCCGCAGCCGAATACTGGAGCATCCTCCATACTGCAGAATGGTATACCGCAGAAAGGACGACCCAGACCCATGTTCTTTTTCTTGGAAATACATAGGAAAAAATTGGGTGATCAGACTTAAGGTTTAGGCTTTTACCTGTCAATAATACAACCGCCAAATACTTGTAAATTAAGTAAATTGATCAGGAGTGAATTGAAGCCACCATTAAAATGCTATCAGTCATAGAAAAGCTTCTAGTCTGTTTTTTTCTCACTTGCAAGACTACAATAAAAGTTTACTTCTATGTTAATGAGATTTTGGTAGGCCGGTTTTCACACTGAAATAATATTAAATTGTACTGCAGGTTATTTTTATGGTATATGTTTAGTTTTTTTTTTAAAGTGATTGTGTTGTGGTGGTACATTTTACAAGTATTACCATGCTTTAGTTACAATGTATACAATAAAATATGCAATATGCAGATGCACTACAGCTCCCCCTAGTGTTTTCTATAGAGATGTGCAATAATTGCGATGATCTGAAACCATCACGATGAGGTCAAACAATCGCGATGAGACTATATTTAATTATCGTGACAGCCCAAAGAGCAGGTCAGTAACCGGCAGGCAGACCGGCAGGCAGATCAATAGCGTTGGCCGTACAAAGCGTTAACACGCAGATCAACCAGTGTGCAAATCCAGTGAAACAGCGCGAGCACACAAAATGACTCTTAAAACAGTATTTATTAGTGCATAAGTTTTCGTAAGTGCATAAGCATTTACAGATACTAAAAGAGCAAAAAAGTTCAAGATTTCCTCCCTGAGCAGCGGCAGCCAGTAGCGCCAGCGTTCACCCGGAAGAGATGAGTACACACCACTCACATATCTTTTCATGTGACAACACTGAAGAAATGACACTTTGCTACAATGTAAAGTAGTGAGTGTACACCTTGTTTAACAGTGTAAATTTGCTGTCCCCTCAAAATAACTCCACACACAGCCATTAATGTCTAATCCGCTGGCAACAAAAGTGAGTACACCCCTAAGTGAAAATGTCCAAATTGGGCCCAATTAGCCATTTTCCCTCCCCGGTGTCATGTGATTGGTTAGTGTTACAAGATCTCAGGTGTGAATGGGAAGCAGATGTGTTGAATTTGGTGTTAGCGCTGTCACTCTCTCATACTGGTCACTGGAAGTTCAACATGGCACCTCATGGCAAATAACTCTGAGTATCTGAAAAAAATAAGCGTTGCTCTACATAAAGATGGCCTAGGCTATAAGAAGATTGCCAAGACCCTGAAACTGAGCTGCAGCACGCTGGCCAAGACCATACAGCGGTTTAACAGGACAGGTTCCACTCAGAACAGGCCTCACCATGGTCAACCAAAGAAGTTGTGTGCACGTGCTCAGCGTCATATCCAGAGGTTGTCTTTGGGAAATAGATGTAAAAGTGCTGCCAGCATTGCTGCAGAGCTTGAAGGGGTGGGGGATCAGCCTGTCAGTGCTCAGACCATACGCCGCACACTGCCTCAAATTGGTCTGCATGGCTGTTGTCCCAGAAGGAAGCCTCTTCTAAAGATGATGTACAAGAAAGCCCGCAAACAGTTTGCTGAAGACGGGCAGACTAAGGACATGGATTACTGGAACCATGTCGTGTGATCTGATGAGACCAAGATAAACTTATTTAGTTCAGATGGTGTCAAGCGTGTGTGGCGGCAACCAGGTGAGAAGTACAAAGACAAGTGTGTCTTGCCTACAGTCTAGCATGGTGGTGGGAGTGTCATGGTCTGGGGCTGCATGAGTGCTGCCGGCACTGGGGGAGCTACAGTTCATTGAGGGAACCATGAATGCCAACATGTACTGTGACATACTGAAGCAGAGCATGATCCCCTTCCTTCGGAGACTGGGCCGCAGGGCAGAATTCTAACATAACGACCCCAAACACACCTCCAAGACGACCACTGCCTTGCTAAAGAAGCTGAGGGTAAAGGTGAAGACCTAAATCCTATTGAGCATCTGTGGGGCATCCTCAAACGGAAGGTGGAGGAATGCAAGGTCTCTAATATCCCCCAGCTCCGTGATGTCGTCATGGAGGAGTGGAAGAGGACTCCAGTGGCAACTTGTGAAGCTCTGGTGAACTCCATGCCCAAGAGGTTTAAGGCAGTGCTGGAAAATAATGGTGGCCACACAAAATATTGACACTTTGGGCCCAATTTGGACATTTTCACTTAGGGGTGTACTCACTCTTGTTACCAGCGGTTTAGACATTAATGGCTGTGTGTTGAGTTATTTTGAGGGGACAACAAATTTACACTGTTATACAAGCTGTACACTCACTACTTTACATTGTAGCAAAGTGTCATTTCTTCAGTGTTATCACATGAAAAGATATAATAAAATATTTACTAAAATGTGAGTGGTCTACTCACTTTGTGAGATACTGTATATTAACATACACAAATTCATCATTACATTTACATTACATTTATGCATTTGGCAGACGCTTTTATCCAAAGCGACTTACATTGCATTATACTAAACATTTGTTTCTGAGTATCATTAACTACTTGCTTATTAACATGCATATTGGTTGTATGTTAGGATGTATAAAGCACATATTAATGCCTTATTCTGCATTACCTTATTCTACATCCCTTAATCATACCCAATGCCTAAACCTAAAAAAGATCTTATAATCTGTAATTAGGAGTTTATTGATGCAGAAGTCCTAGTTAATAGTTATGAGTGAGACTTGGTCCATATTCTAAAGTGTGACCAAACTGTTTATTTGTTTGTTTTAGATGAAATGGACCGAGGTCATACAGGACTGCTCTTGGGCAGTGGAGCTGAATCCTCGCTATGTTAAAGCACTTTTTAGGCGTGCCAAAGCACTTGAAAAACTGGATAACAAGAAAGAGTGCCTCGAAGGTTAAAGTTATTGCTGAATTGACTTGTTCTCATCTGCTTGGATTTAAAGGAATAGTTCACCCAAAAATGAAAATTCTGCCTTTATTTACTTGCCCTCAAGTTGTTCCAAAGCTGTATACATGTATTTGTTCTGTTCAACACAAAGAAATATATTTGGAAGAATAATAGCAATTTTCAGTTCTGGGACATCATTCACTAACATAGTAGATAAAAATATTGTGTTCTGTTGTACACAAAATTAGATATTTTGAAGAATTTGTGAAAACAATCAGTTCTGAGGAACCTTTGACTACCATTTAATTTCTCCTACTATGGTAGTCAATGATGTCCCAGAAGTGAAAATTGCTGATATTCTTCCAAATATCTAATATCTATAATATAATTTATACAGGTATGAAATTACATGAGGGTGAGTAAATGATGACAGAATTTTCATTTTTGGGTGAACTATCCCTTTAAACTCAGTGTTAAATATTGACCATTTTTGTTGTTTTTATTCCTCTATTTTGGCTTATACTTAAAGTCCTATAAAAGCCTTTGTACTTCATATGTTAATAATGTCAGGTTTTTTATTATACAGGTGCTGGTCATATAATTAGTATATCATCAAAAAGTTGATTTATTTCACTAATTCCATTCAAAAAGTGAAACTTGTATATTATATTTATTCATTACACACAGACTGATATATTTCAAATGTTTATTTCTTTTAATTTGATGATTATAACTGACAACTAATGAACATCCCAAATTCAGTATCTCAGAAAATTAGAATATTACTTAAGACCAATACAAAGAAAGGATTTTTAGAAATCTTGGCCAACTGAAAAGTATGAACATGAAAAGTATGAGCATGTGCAGCACTCAATACTTAGTTGGGGCTCCTTTTGCCTGAATTACTGCAGCAATGTGGCGTGGCATGGAGTCGATCAGTCTGTGGCACTGCTCAGGTGTTATGAGATCCCAGGTTGCTCTGATAGTGGCCTTCAGCTCTTCTGCATTGTTGGGTCTGGCATATCGCATCTTCCTCTTCACAATACCCCATAGATTTTCTATGGGGTTAAGGTCAGTCGAGTTTGCTGGCCAATTAAGAACAGGGATTCCATGGTCCTTAAACCAGGTACTGGTAGCTTTGGCACAGTGTGCAGGTGCCAAGTCCTGTTGGAAAATGAAATCTGCATCTCCATAAAGTTGGTCAGCAGCAGGAAGCATGAAGTGCTCTAAAACTTCCTGGTATACGGCTGCGTTGACCTTGGACCTCAGAAAACACAGTGGACCAACACCAGCAGATGACATGGCACCCCAAACCATCACTGACTGTGGAAACTTTACACTGGACCTCAAGCAACGTGGATTCTGTGGATTCTGGATTCCTCTCCTCTCTTCCTCCAGACTCTGGGACCCTGATTTCCAAAGGAAATGCAAAATTTACTTTCATCAGAGAACATAACTTTGGACCACTCAGCAGCAGTCCAGTCCTTTTTGTCTTTAGCCCAGGCGAGACGCTTTTGATGCTTCCTGCTGCTGACCAACTTTATGGAGATGCAGATTTCATTTTCCAACAGGCCTTGGCACCTGCACACAGTGCCAAATCTACCAGTACCTGGTTTAAGGACCATGGTATCCCTGTTCTTAATTGGCCAGCATACTCGCCTGACCTTAACCCCATAGAAAATTTATGGGGTATTGTGAAGAGGAAGATGCGATATTCCAGACCCAACAATGCAGAAGAGCTGAAGGCCACTATCTGAGCAACCTGGGCTCTCATAACACCTGAGCAGTGCCACAGACTGATCGACTCCATGCCACGCCGCATTGCTGCAGTAATTCAGGCAAAAGGAGCCCCAACTAAGTATTGAGTGCTGCACATACTTTTCAGTTGGCCAAGATTTCTAAAAATCCTTTCTTTGTATTGGTCTTAAGTAATATTCTAATTTTCTGAGATACTGAATTTGGGATTTTCATTAGTTGTCAGTTATAATCATGAAATTAAAAGAAATAAACATTTGAAATATATCAATCTGTGTGTAATGAATGAATATAATATACAAGTTTCACTTTTTGAATGGAATTAGTGAAATAAATCAACTTTTTGATGATATTCTAATTATATGACCAGCACCTGTATATTGAGTGGAACACATGCAATACAGCATGTTGAACTATCACAGTGGCTGTTATCAAATTGTTATTAATATGCTTTTTGCAGATGTGACTGCAGTGTGTATTTTGGAAGCTTTCCAGAACCAGCAGAGCATGCTTCTGGCAGATAAGGTGTTAAAACAGCTGGGAAAAGAGAAGGCAAAAGATAAATACAAGGTGAGAACGAGGCAGCAATCTCAAGCTTTAGTAGGAACTCATTTAAATGCAACCTGCTATAGTATCTTTCACTTTATTGTTCTCTAGGGATGCCACAATTCTCAATATAAAATTGAACCGTTCTGTACGACCTCCACGATTCAATATGCGTATGTGAATTGCGGTTTTCTTGTTTTGCGTTTAAATAATTGCCGTCCTTTTTATTAGTTTTATTATGGACTAGCTCTGTCCGTGTTTGTCTGTATGTATGTTTGGGAAAGATAAATGCCTCCCGATGAGTAAATATCTAATAACAATGCGTAAAATGCGATGCTGGCGACAGATATCACATGAGTCGAATGGTGAAGCGAGGCTGCAGCTTAAGCAATTTGCGGTTATATGCTGAAAAACAGATGTAGGCTGGCCATCGGAAGCACCGGAACCTATCGGCTTTATTGTATGCCCTTTGTACCAAAGTAATAATGCCCGAATTTGGCAAATCAAGAATGTATTTCATCTGTTTTACACTGCATACGAAAGCAGCACGTTCGCGTTGCTCACCCAGCACATGCAGAGAGAGCGTCTACAGTGCTGTGCCAAAGTCCTTTTAACGAAAGTCTTTCCACTTGGCGGCCTTTCGGGCAGCTATTTGCGTCATAACGAGACAACAGGCAGATATTTCTAAAATCGCAGACAAAAATTATTAAATGGCATATTTCCGATCAGTAATTAAACCTGACAATGAACGGTACCCTAACTTTGGTTTGTTAAGTTTAAATTGCGCTTAAATCATTTTTTTCAAGTGGTCACGTTGCGCTTTGCATTTCTCCCCATTTATTGTAATGGCAGTGGCGCATATTGTTAATTATCTTTGGCCTTGCCCATTGAACAGTAGTGTTTGTAGTGTTAAATGCGCACCGCATGTCTGTCTGTTGACTACAATTACAACAATTGCAAGTTTGCTTCACGTTATTTTAAATACACTGATGGGCTAAACCTCTTCAAGAAGCTTATTTTACTGGCATGTTGATGAATAATAAAGAAAGAACTTTTGTGAGCTGCCAATGTAAATCTGTAATATATCTTTATTTATATTATTCAAATCAATACACCAGGAATTGTACAATTAGATTTTTTCTTAAAGAGAATCAAATACAAGTCTAGTAAAATAAAGAGAACTGCAATAAAAAAAATCTTAACTTCTTATTGTTCCTGTCACATAAGCATAGAATAATGAAAAAAAAACACTTTCAATGTGCCAAGCCATCAGAACCGAACCAAAAACCTTGGGTATAAACCGAAGTACGTATTGAACCGTGGGTTAACTGTATTGTTGCCTTCCTATTGCCTCCCTCCTCTCTTGTGTTTGCTTACTTTTTTCTTAGAATCGGGAGCCTCTTATGCCATCTCCTCAGTTCATCAAGTCCTATTTTAGCTCATTTACTGATGATATAATCTCACAGCCCTATCAGAAGGGCGAGAAGAAGGATGAGGATAAAGACAAAGAGGGTGAAGCTGCAGAGGTCACAGAAAGGTGACAAGACATAATTATTTTTCTCATAAATTTGGATTCATAAATTGCAATAAACAAAATCCAGTTCTAGCTCATGTTCTAGTTTGTACTCGAAATTTTGTATGACAGCAGTTCTGTATTCGTTGTTCCATATTAATACATTTGGATGATTTGGATCAAAATGATCTCCTACCTAAACAATGGAAATTACTATTTAAGCTATTGTTTTCTCAGCTCGGGTTACCTAAAGGCTAAACAGTATATGGATGAGGAGAACTATGATAAGATCATCAGTGAGTGCACAAAGGAGGTAGAGTCTAGAGGCAGGTACACAGCTGAAGCTCTTTTGTTAAGAGCCACCTTCTACCTGCTGATTGGCAATGCATCTGCTGCGCAGCCTGACCTTGACCGTGTCATCAACATGGATGATGCCAGTGTCAAGGTAACTGAACTACTGTCAATGAAATGTATATGAGCTGTTAACCATGTTTCAATTTAGCTTGTGGTAGTTTGCTACTCATTTTGTGTAGTCCACTCCTCATCTTGTGTAGTCTACCTCATACCTACATTTATTGTTTGTTTTTAACTGATGCAGTCATTCCAGAAAAAAAATAAGTTGCTGAACTTTTTTTTGTTGTGTTTTCAGTTGCGTGCCAATGCGCTAATTAAACGTGGAAGCATGTACATGCAGCAGCAGCAACCCCAGCTCTCAACCCAGGATTTCAATATGGCTGCAGTGATGGACCCTCGTAATGCAGATGTCTTCCACCACAGGGGACAGGTCTTTACAAAGCTTCATATACGCTAGCGTTCTGCCTAAAATGTCCATGATTTTAAGCTTGGTGCATACCTTCATGTCTGAGTTACACAAGCTTTTGCATAATTTTGTTCCCATTTGTAATTAGTAATCAAATTTCAAAACAAAAATTGGTAATGCCTTACTTAAAGTGTATTTATTATTGTGTGTATTTGGTGTAATATAGTGCGTTTATTCGGTTTAAGGTACTAAAAACACAATATTTTACCGATATGATTTTTTTTATAACCGATACGGATATCAATTATTTGCATTTGCCCGGGTCCCGATATGCAGAATCGTCTTTTAATTTGTATACCTCATAGGCTGCACTTTTATTTTTCCTTTTTTCAATCATCTTAACAACAAAAACATTGAAAGTTAGCAGTCTTTCATGTTAATTTCTGTATGAAAGAACAATTCAAATATTAGCAGGAACACTAATATTTAGGGATGCAACAAATGTTCGGCAACCGAAAATAGCAAAAAAAAGCATGTTCGGTAGGGGTGTGACGAGACGCTTACACCACGAGACGAGACACGAGATTGGGTTCACGAGAACGAGAAGAGATTTTTACACTATTTTTAAGAAATCCTCAATGATGAAATATATGAATGGAAAATAGTATTTTATTCAACTGAAAATCGCAAAATGCAAAACAATTTAGGTGCATTTTGAAATCAACTTGTAATGAATGTTAATTTTCTTCTATTTTAATTAATTCTATGCAGTAAAGGACATGCAAACACTGCAAAATGTTTTGCTACCGACCTGTACGATTTCACATGAGAAATCTAACTCCTTTCCACAAATCAAAGATAAAATAATTATAAACAATATAAATAAAATAAATATATAAATAACAGAAATAACAATTTAAATGCAAAAAGTAAGTATATCCATAATCAATGTAGGGATGGGCATTTTTCAATAATTTCATATTCGAATATTTGAGCTCATAAAAAATGAATATTCGAATATTGGTTTATTTAAATTAAGTTAATAATGACGTAATTTGTTACGTTTTTATTTAGTCACAATTTCACATCAAGCTTATAATTATCATTAAATATTCATAATGCATTAATATTATATCCTGTATATCGTTTTTTATGTTGAAAAAATAGAAAAATACATAAAAACTGCAGAAAACAGACTTAACAAAATGAACGAATGCAACGTATATCGACAGTCTGTGATATATGGTTATCTTGTTTATTTTGTTTTACATGTTCTTGATAAGAAAAACAAGCATATAGGTCTATTTTACTCTGGTGAAAGTCTGTTCAACAAGCCGACGGTTAACAAGCCGACAGCGGAGAAAAACGCACTGCTCTTCTCTAACTCCCGGAAACAAAACCCAGATCTATGACAAGAATGACAAGAATATCTGGCTTTATTGTTTATTATGTTGATAATAAATTAAGTAAATGGGCTTGATATCTCATGCCGACTGTTAAGATCATAAAAAATACCCCGCAACAAAGACGGAGCCATAGTGCTTGATTCCCTGATTACGTGACCGTCATCTTTATATAAATATTTTTTTCTTTGTCGTTCACGGTCAGTGTCTGTCTTGTTTAGCTTTGCAATGGATTTGCATCAATAAAAAAGGTAGGCCTATTTATTTCAACTAAGGTAAGGAATTAAAGCGCGTTTTAAAACAAACGAAAAAAGCATCCTTGCAAATTTATTTACAGGCTGTAACTTGAAGGCGACGACCCTATTTGAACTTCTAGAAGGAAAATTCTTACTTTTAGGTATGTAAAAATGTGCCAGTCTTATGTTAAGGCCAAATTCATTAACATTTGTTGCAGTGAAATGTACATTTTCGTGTTTCAAGTTGTTGAAATTAGCATTACTTAATATATTTTTAATGAACGAATATGAATTTAATAAGAACAACCGCTGCAAACAAGTAATGGTAATAAATGAATGATTGTTAATCATTTAATATTACATTGATATTTTTATACCTAATGTAATGTTAACGAATTCTGTGGCTCACCAGTTTTGAAACATTTTAATATGGTGATGTGAGCCGAGCATAAAACGCGATCTGGGCATCCAGTGTGTAAACTTAAAATATTTAAACGAGCTTGCAATCTGAGTGAACAAAGATTTAGGAACACATACAAATGATTTTTTATATTTTCTGTATGTTAAAAAATCATTACAGAAGAAGTGAAGAAGCGTTAAATAAGACCTGACTCTAAGGTCTTCTGTAACGGTAACTTAACCTTGTGGTGACGCAGTTTTATTCTTATGAAAAATAGGAATATTCGAATAGCATTTTTAATATTCGAATAGTTATTGCGGATCGAATATTCGAATGTTCAAATATTCGTGCACATCCCTAAATCAAAGTACTGCTCTCTCAAAACTAAAAGTGCAAACAGAAACAAATTTTTTCTTCACGCATGAAAAAGAGATAAATGAACTACACAGAACAGCCTAAGATATGGTCATGTTCTTTTTCAAGAATATAAGCATGTCGATGATTTCTGGCAGCAGTTGAGACCTTTGGCCAGTAACTATGTCTCCTGCAGTTGAAAAAAAACGCTCACTTGGAACAGAGGTAGCAGGGATGGAAAGGTATGCTTTGGCAAATGGAGATAGCAAAGGATATTTAGAGCTGTTTTCTCTCCACCACTTCAGAGGGCAGCAACTGAGTGGGATAGAGGCCTCTCTTCTGTAGAGATCAATTTCCTTCTCAATCCCTCTGCTGGACTTTTCTGT
This sequence comes from Triplophysa rosa, assembly GCF_024868665.1. NCBI lineage: Eukaryota > Metazoa > Chordata > Actinopteri > Cypriniformes > Nemacheilidae > Triplophysa > Triplophysa rosa. Next base: position 16,918,383 of record NC_079896.1, on the reverse strand, counting down.
CTTAGAGAAAGAGTCCCCTAGTAGATCCTCAAGCGCTGTCTTCTTGGAAGCAGGTTCTGTCTCTTCTGACTAGTGTTGCTTTCGTCAACGAAAATTATGACTAAATATGGTCGTCAACGAACCTTTATCACATGACGAAAACGAGACGAGACGCAACGTAAATGCTGGTCATGTGACGATGACTATAATTAAATGTATAATGCAATATTGTTGACGAATAAAAACGAGACTAAATGTGGCTTACAAAATAAAAACTATGCTAAAATGACTCTTCATTTTCGTTGACCAAAACGAGACGAGACGAAATGTTATAACGTTATTTCGTCTGATGCTTTAACCTAGACGCGGAGCGGAATCCTGTTGTTTAAATGTCATCTGGCTGTTCTGAGTGAATTATGTGCACAGTTTAACATACAACACGAGTGATGGTCGAGGATTTATCTGCGTCTGCACTGTATGAGGATATGAACACATGAACTTCATCTCCACACTTGCTCTGAGAGTTCATTTTACAAGCGTTTACTGTTTGAGTGAAGCTAACAGCAAACACAAAAACTGAAGCGTCTCCCCAAAGACCCGTCAAAATAAAAGTCCCGTTAAATTGAACACTCAGACAAAAAATACTTTAGTGAACTATAGTACTTGCTATTGAAAATTGTAGTGCCCTTGTAGTAAATTGATAAACACTGTATACTATAGTAAAGTTTTTTACTGCAGTTTACTATAGTAAAATACTATAGTATACTACAGTAATTTATGTGGACAAATAACCACTATTGTATAGTAAAAAAGGAAAAACACAAATTAGAAAAATTTAAACAAATTTAGATAGTGTAAAAATTATATGGCCCTAATTTACCCATCTGTATGTAACATGAATGTCTTTTGTCAGTTACCTGCCTTTTCATGATGAACTGCACTTGCATCATTTTTTTTAAATGATGACAACCGACAATTTATACTTGTGCTCCTACTGTTTGGCCTGTACTACCAAACTTTAAACCTCTCTAGCTCCAGTGCTATGTGCAAAGAAAGTCTGCATTAATTTACTGCATTCTGTATGCTACTACAGGGCACTGAGGGCAGTCACTCTTTTCCTGTTGGTTCTTTGCAATGCTGGCAAATGTAACCTTCCAGTTGACTTGCGAAATCACTTCCATTTGTTTTATTAATTTATTAATAAAGGATATTGGAAATAAAATCAGTCTGGGTAATTACAAATACTTTGATTTGAATAGTCACACAGCAAGAAAAAGAAAATTTGTATAGAAAAAAGATGCATCGAGAATCGTTTTATCATCACATCGCAGCCCTCTGAATCGTAATAGAATCGCATCATGACGTGCCTAGAGATTCCCACCCCTACCGATGGCCTTAAATTCAAATCAGAGCATCTTCCGTGTCTGGAATGGATGTATTCTTGAGTCTATAAGGTAACAATAATATAATAAGATAACCTTGTTTGAAATGGGTTTGGCTAAAAGAAAATTTTGGTTTCATCTATACTACTAGGTACTTATACTATATTGACTGGGTTAAATAGAATTGCATTACTAAAAAGAGACTAAAATACAATTTTCATTGACTAAAACTAGAGTAAATGTCATCAGTTTTCGTCGACTAAAACTAGACTTAAATGTCATCAGTTTTCGTCGACTAAAACTAGACTAAAATGTCATCAGTTTTCGTCGACTAAAACTAGACTAAAATGTCATCAGTTTTCGTCGACTAAAACTAGACTAAAATGTCATCAGTTTTCGTCGACTAAAACTAGACTAGACTTAAAAGAGTATGAACGTGACTAAAACTAATAAAAACTAAAATGACAGCTTGACACAATGACTAAACTAAAATTAAAACAGGCCGCCAAAAACAACACTACTTCTGACTCGACTCCCAGACCCCCCTCTCCCCCATGTGTGGAACAGTGAGCTGCTGCCTCTTCTCTCCTCTCTGTACTCTTCTCACCTGTAGTCTTTAAACAGCAGAAACACTGGCTTTAACCTTAAGCAGCAAAGCAGTCCCTGCAACACAAACACACCCACTCTGATGCTGTCATGTTTCTAACACACACACACTTTGCATTAAACATTTTCAGTTGGTACTTGGGAACATAAATCTAGTAGGAAAAAAATTCACACACACTTTCACACTTACAAAAGGAGTAAAGCAATTCAAATTGATTTATACCTGATTTTGCTGCAATTGTTCCGCCTTTTTCTGCACCCTCAGGAAGACAGACTCGCGTTGGTTATGGTCTAGTTGTGGTAGAGTCTGGAATCTTGGGTCCAGCGCAGTGCTCTCTAACAGAAGGTTGTATGCATCTCCACTGTATCTCCCTGAAATATTACTGAGGATTGCTCTCTTTGTGTCGGCCACGGTGGGGGAATCGCCGTCATTTTGTGCCATGCTTTGTTCAATCATGCTCTTCAGTAGCACAATGAGAGACACTGTGGGGCTCTTCTCCTCACATAAGACTGTGGTGGCTGTCTTCAAAGGATTCAGCAGCTTCACAAGGTCTTCGGCATTCAAGATATCGCTGCTGTCCAGTGTACCAATGTTACGGGCGTTTTGTCTCATCTCAGGGCTGGTGTGAGCTGCTGATATGGCAGCTTGCTGCTCCAGGTAACGAACCAGCATATCTAAAGTGCTATTCCATCGTATGGTAATGTCCATGATTAATTTGTGTGGTGGCAGTTGTAGCAGCTTCTGCTTGGACATGAATAACGCGGCAGCTTTGAAATCCGGTGAAAAAAAGCTGTTACTCGTCTCACCCGCCCAAGCAACCGAGTGACACGCGCAACACCGAGGCCAGCCTGGGTAGCAAGGTTTATCGTGTGTGCAAAGCACTTGATGTGCGGTCCAATCCTGCCTCGCGCACAGCCACTTCCATATTACGCGCATTGTCAGTCACAATTGCGATGCCATGGTTTGTTTTTTTAATCTCCCAGTCAGTGACAGCTGCTTGAAAAACCCAGTCGAGCAGCTGCAGACACCCGCCGATTTCCAGCTCGGAGGTGCAGATGAGCTTTCAATGCACCCATGTACTGCAACCGCCAGTACAACCCGAGTTGGCCTCCAACAGCGGCTTCAGGAAATTTCCACCACTCCATCGGCACTCCACCTCTCACTCAAGCCCCCACCCTGAAGCGAGGCCGCTTCAGCTAGCCACTCCAGCGGATGCGTTTCCCACCCTCATTTTTCAGGCACAAACTCGCCCCCTGCATTCATTGGCATCAGCTACTTCCATGCCGATGCCCTCCAACGCTCCGTTTCTGGAACCTCCCCCCGTATCCACCAACATCAGGATGCAGATATTAGCAGGTGCGGACGTAGATTTATTTCATTTATTGTCACCACTCGCACCCCTGTCAGTCAAGTGCCAGATCACGCACGGCGACCTCTCATTTACCGTAAAAGACACACCCCATAGTCATCCCCACATTTTGTCCTTTACGGAATTCACTGTTGCTTTCTCACGTTACATCGAAGTTATTTGCACTAGTTTCCCTCATAGGAGGCGTGAGCTCGGTGACTATCTTGCCATAGTCGCGGAGCTCACGCTTTCTTACGGGGGGGACACATTTTTACACATACCATAAATTGTTTTTTGCAAAATGTGCAATAAGGGTAGCTCAGTGGAACCAGTGCTCATACTGGGGCGCACTGGACACTGATAGGGTCACAATAGGGTGTTTTTGGGATACCAGAATCTGTCTTGCGCCGTGTGTCGCTCAGTGGCACACAGCACCACAGCTTGTCCCCTCGTCACCCCCGCCTTTTCCCATCGCCAGGCTTCGCCTCCCCCCATCTCTGCTCATGTTCCGCGCCTGCTGGGGGTACCAAGACACAAGAGCACGAAGCTTGCAGAAACTTCAACTCGGACCGTTGCACGAGACAACGATGCTGCTTCCTTCACTTATGCAATTATTGTGGAGCTGCCCACGCCCGTTTGGTTTGCCCTGTATGCAAAAAAAGTTAATAAACAATCTCATAATTATTTATCGACTCCTGTCAATTTGTCGCATTTATCCTCCGAACTACGGAACCACCCCGATCATGCCTTTACAGAATACATTCTGTCTGGTCTTCTAAAAGGTTTTAGTCCCGGCATCGCGAGCTCCCTTTCTCACAGCATCATATGCCCTAATCTCTGTTCTGCGCTCGCAGAGCCCGACATCGTCGATCGCCTGATCAAAAAAGAGATTGACGATAAATTCATGATCGGCCCCTTTACCGCCCCACCATTTTCAATTTTTCGCATCAGTCCCATCGGCGTAGCCACGCGAAGATTTTCGAAAAAAGCGCTTAATATTCGATCTTTCATCCCCACACGGTTCCCCCTTTCCAAGCATTAATAGTCTAATCCCGCTCGAAGAATTCTTGTTACATTATCAAGACGTCGAGCAAGCTATTACGCTTATCAAAACGGCCGGGCACGGTGCCTGGCTGGCTAGAGTCGACATCACGTCCGCTTTCAAAATAATGCCGATACACCCAGACTTTTGGCACCTCTTCTGCATTTGTTGGCATGAAAAATGTTCCTGTTCCGTCTGCCTCACCTTCGGATGCAGAAGCAGTCCAAAGATTTTTGACATGTTGTCAGAGGCAATCTGTTAGATTCTCTCTAACAACTATGCCATTCCTTACCTCATCCACCTACTAGACGATTTTCTAATAGTCTCGCCGGCAGAATCTGTCCCTGCCGCACATCTTTCCAAAGTCCAAGAAGTATTCTCAAAGCTCAGCGTCCCTCTCGCACCCGAAAAAACTTCGGGACCCAGCACGTCCATCGAATTCCTAGGCATTAAGTTGGATACACTAAAGTTCCAAGCTTCCTTGCCCAAGAAAAAAAAAATCGATAGGACAATTTTGATCGCTTCCTCACTCATAGACACACCGCATTGTTCTAAACGAGAGCTATTATCAATTCTCGGCCACCTGAACTTTGCGATGCGCATCATCCCGCAAGGTCGCCCTTTCGTTTCGCATCTCCCTCGCATCCTCCGCTCACGCTCTGGAGGATTTAATCCACCTAGACAGCTCATGCCGCGACGAGCTCAGTCTATGGATTAAATTCCTCAAACAATGGAATGGTATCTCTCTTTTTTACAACGACATGATCTCTCTCCCCATCAACACACGCTTATTTACTGACGCAGCTCCTTCCTTCGGTTTTGGGGGATATTACCAAGGTCGCTGGGTCACGTCTACATGGCCCCCCCAGCTCACAAGTTTACCGCAGTCCCTCGCGTGATCAGCACTTTTCGAGCTATTCCCGTTAGTGGCCCATTTATGGGGGAAAGAATGGTCCGCCTCCAGCATCATGATCCATTGCAACAACGAAGCAACGGTACATTGCATTAATAAAGGCCGCTCACATTCACCCGCCTTAATGCCTTTTCTCAGACGCCTAATTTGGACTTCTGTGTGCGATCAGTTCATTCTGACGGCCAAGCACGTCCCAGGAGTGAAAAACCAGATAGCTGATGCCCTTTCCCGTTTCTCATTTCAGAAATTCAGGCTGTTGGCACCGAAAGCAGACCCAATACCTACGCCTGTCCCTCCCTATTCGGAATTGACATTCAATTAAACCACCCCCTTAAAACTCTAATAGATGCATCCTTGAGTGCAATCATTCAAGCCGTCTCCCACAGAACCCTACTTTGATACCTCACGGCATGGAGAAACTTCAAAGCATTTCATAATACATACAACATTCCCTTCCCAGATTTCTCTCTCCTCTCCATCCCATCATTCATCTCTTTCCTCAACACAATCAAACATCTCCAAGCAAGTTCCATGAAAGGTTATCTGAGCGGGATTCAATTTTTTTACAAAATTAATTTACAATGCACCCTCCCAAGCCATAGCCAGTTCTCAAACATCTATGCTCATCAAGGACACCCAGAGAGCCCAACCCACCCACCGAGATGCCAGACAACCTATCACCTTAGAAGTTCTGACCAAATGTATCTCAATTCTCCGCAGAGGCTACCACACCAAGCATACCGCGCACACACTCGATGCCATGTTCATCCTGGCGTTCTTTGGATTTCTCAGAGGATCAGAATTCACCACTACGTCCAATTTCAACCCCTCAGTTAACCCCACTATTTCGGATTTGTCAGTGCTCGATTCTGAAACCATCTCGATTTTAATTAAACAACGCAAGACCGATCAGGCCAGAAGAGGTCATTTCATATATATCTTCAAGCTTCAATCCTCAATCCAGCCATTCCAAACCCTAGTAGCATACCTCCGCTTCAGAACATCACAGGCCAAATCTCCATCCGACCCTCTCTTCGTAGATGGACCTAAATCACCCTGCTACAAGCTTCTGGTTCCAAAAACACCTAAAATCCTTTTTGCGCCACTCAGGCATTCCAGTAGATCTATTCTCCAGCCATTCATTTTGCATCGGCGCGGCAACCACGGCCGCCCAAAAGGGCCTCTCACAGTCCCAGATCCAAACGCTAGGCCGTTGGTCTTCAGACGCTTTCAAAAGTTACATCCGGACTGACCGCGCCCTCATCAGGGAAGCACACAGGACCCTCGTCATCCGAATCATTTAGCACCAATCATCAACCATCTAACAAGCTTCCCCAGCAAGCAAGCAGCAGCATCGCTACACCACTCCAACTCAGAGGAGCCCGGCTTCCATATCGCGCTCAGCCGCAGCAGACACCAACCCCCAAGAAGCCAGCATCGCAACACGCGACAGCCCCCGCAGGGGCCCGTGCTTCATCCCTCACTCTGCCTCTGCAGAATGTCTTACCTTCCCCTAAGTAATTTTCCCCACATGCTTTCCTTTCCCACTTCCCCAGAAGCAAGTGCTTCATCCCTAACTCTGCCGCAACAGAACGTCTTTCCTTCCCCCAAGTAGATTCCCTCGCATGTTCCCTTTACCCCATCCCCTTCCCCAGAAGCCAGCATCGCATTGAGCGACAGCCCCCGCAGTGGCCCGTGCTTCATCCCTCACTCTGCCGCTGCAGAACGTCTTCCCTTCCCCTAAGTAGATTCCCTCGCATGTTCCCTTTACCCCATCCCCTTCCCCAGAAGCCAGCATCGCATTGAGCGTCAGCCCCCGCAGGGGCCCATGCTTCATCCCTCACTCTGCCGCTGCAGAACGTCTTCCCTTCCCCCAAGTAGATTCCCTCGCATGTTTCCCTTACCCCTTCCCCAGAAGCAAGTGCTTCATCCCTCACTCTGCCACAGCAGAACGTCTTTCCTTTGCCCCAAGCACAATGTTCTTCCCCGCATGCTTCCTTTCCCCCATCCCTTTCCCCAGAAGCCAGCATCGCAACACGCGACCACCCCACAGGGGGCTGTGCTTCATCCCTCACTCTGCCACTGCAGAACGTCTTCCCCCCAAGCAAAGAAGCCAGTATCGCCGCAGGGGCCCTTGCTTCCAACTCGAGCTCTGCCGCAGCAGACACTATGCATCACAAAGCCAGTATCGCCGCAGCGACCGCCCCGCAGGGGCCCGCACTCCCAACCCAATCTCTGCCGCAGCAGACACCATGCATCATAAAGCCAGTATCGCCGCAGTCACCGATCCTGCAGGGGCCCGTGCTTCCCACCCAATCTTTGCCGCAGCAGACACCATGCACTATGAAGCCAGTATCGCCACAGCCAGTATCGCCCGTGCTTCCAACTCGTGCTCTGCCACAGCAGGCAAAATTCCCTTCCAACCCCCCCCCAGAAGACTCGGCAATAATAAATCAACAACTTAATGGCATCAGCCACCCCGCAGGATCTCGATCCACGAACACAGCAGACCCCCAACTTGCAGGAGCTCCACAAATCCAGCGGCCACAGCAACACCTGTACCATCAGGTTCTGCATGACCCACAGGCCCCTTGGCGAACGCAAGCCACCATCCAGGAAGCCTCAAGTATAGCGTTCTGGTGTGTATGCGCTACCCGGCTGCTGTCCAGCATTTACATGCGCTTTGTGGGGTGACTTCTGGGTTCGGCCGTTTCCGAGCTCGGCGCACTTGCCCCTATTGGGGAGAGTGAGCGTACCGGGTTCGGAAGAAACCGGCGAGCTCGGAACCCGCTCCCCGGACAGCACGCCAAATACGCATACCTTTACTACCCCTGCTATCTTTATTATCTGCACAGGTGAACTCGTGAAATTGTTTTATTAACAAAATTCGGGAGAAGCCGGAGTATATAATTAAGTCCGGCTGGTTCACTATCAGCAATCACAACTCTACCCTATCAGCTCAAACGAACCAGCACATAAATAGACTAGGAATCTTACCTGAAGCCGTCTCTAAAGGATTAAACATCCCTCCACCTCCCCGGCTCCTCTCCCCGAACTTGAATATCTAGCAGGACTCGGGAGGGTGAGTTCTGGGTTCGGCTGTTTCCGAGCTCGGCACACTCGCCCCTATTGGGTGGAGAGAGCGTACCTGGTTTGGAAGGAAATGGCGAGCACGGAGCCCGCTCCCCGGACAGCACGCCAAATACGCATACCTTTACTACCACTGCTATCTTTATTATCTGCACAGGTGAACTCGTGAAATCAGCTTGTTAGTAATGATTCCAAGACCTAAGATGAGTGTGTCATATTAGTGACATAAATAATGAGCAGTGTTGGGGTACTCCAGGACCAGGATTGGGAAACACTGATCTACAGGTTTTTGGAATGGGTTTTTGGTAAATTGCCTGAAATAAGATCTGTGGTTAACAAAGCCTCTAAATATGTTTACATTTTAATCTGTGACCTAAATCACAACACGTTTAACCCGCTTGAGATTTTAAAATTGTGTTTTAATAATGGTGGGTGCTACAAGTTGCTAAAAGCGACAACATCTATATATGAAGAGTTTGGTTCCAAAATGAGAGAACTTTGAATGAGAGAATGATTTTCAAAAATCATGTTTTCTTATTGTGCATTCCAATTAATATCAATCAAACTGCAGTTGGTTTATTTTCATTTAAGCCATACTAACTAAATAAAATACAGCTAACAAACACAATAAAAACATGATAACATAATAAAAAACATGATTTTTGAATTTTCATCTCATTTTGGAACAATAGTCTTCATATATATCTCATAAATAATGCAACATGGGTACAAATCTCTAAAAAACATGGATGGGAGATTCAATCACGGAGTAATTACTTACCAGGCAACACGTTTATAATTATGTTTAAAAAAGTTGTTGGAGGCATGGTGATGGTGACGCGACTGTAATGTAGTAGTCTGTTTATAGCCTCATGTTAGCTTTTTACTTCAGGCAATTGTATTTAGGCTTCAAAAATTACGTTGTGTTAATTTGTCTTGAAAGACAATGTGTAAGTATCATAAACCTTTGTTAATCACAAATCTTATTTTTTGTGACGTTCCAAAAGTCTGTAGGGAAAAATGAATAGGCTTTCAGTCAAGGGAACCAGTGTGGCGCTAACTTCCGGTTTGGCCTACAATAATATGTCATATTGTAGGGTTGCAACGTTATACCGGCTAGATGTTATACCGTGATACAGACATGCTCGATTATCGTACCATGAACATTTGCTTTTCAACTGTTTTTATGAATAAATAAACCAGACGGAAAACCTCACCTGTGCACATGCAGTGCATTTTTGCTTGTTTGAACTCTCAACTTGCTTCACTCACACCGTGAGTCAATATATTGTTTTTTTATTCACTTTATGCTGTTATGCGCAGCGCATAACAAACACTTGGTCCTACTGTATGTTCCCTTAGGGGCTGTGTCCACCGAGGCACTTTTACGCTGCTGAAAACACCAGCTAGGCTGAAAACGCCCGCTGCAGGTGCAGTGTTCTGTCCCAAGTTCAGTTCTGGGCACCCAGTCGAACGCCGGCACTGAGCACGTTAAAAAAAATTACATTACATTGTAAATGTAAATGTCATTTAGCAGACGGTTTTATCCAAAGCAACTTACAAATGAGGTTAACCATGGAAGCAATTGGAACAACATAAGGACAACAAAAAGCATAAGTGCAATAAAACTGGTCTCATATAGCCTACCACAGTAGACAAAGCTAAGTGTTTTTTTTTTTTGAAAGAGTAGAAAAGAGATGGTCAGAACTGATCGGTCAGGTGCTGACGGAAGAGATGTGTTTTCAGCCGATTCTTAAAGATGGCTACAGAATCTGCTGATCTTGTAGCAGCGTGCAGATCATTCCACAAATGTGGAACCGATCCAGAGAAGGTACAGGAGAGAGATTTTTTTTACCTTTTTGGGATGGCACCACAAGACGTCGTTCAATTGCAGAGCATATGGATCTGGCAGGTACATAAGTCTGCATTAGCGAGTGAAGATAAGGGCTGCCAAATCAGTGGTGGTCTTGTAGGCCAGGAGCAGAGTCTTGAATTTGATGCGAGTGACTATAGGGAGCCAATGTAACTTAATGAAGAGAGGAGTGACGTGTGCTCTCTTCGGTTCATTGAAGACTACTCTTGCCGCTGCATTCTGGATCATCTGTAGAGGTTTGGTTGTGCAAGCTGGAAGTCCAGCCAGTAGCGCATTGCAGTAGTCCAGTCTGGACAGAACAAGAGCCTGGACTAGGACTTGCGTACCATGCTCGCATAGGAAAGGTCTAAATTTCCTAATATTGTAGAGGAGGACTCTACAGGAACGGGTGGTGCTGGCAACATGATTTGTGAAGTTTAGCTGATCATCGATCACCACTCCCAGGTTTCTGGCCGTTCTGGAAGATGTGATGGTTGATGAGCCCAGTTGAATGGAGAAGTTGTGATGAATTTTTGTGTCGGCCTGGGATTACAAGCAGTTCTGTTTTAGCAAGGTTCAGCTGCAGGTGATGGTCATTCATCCAGAGGAAATGCATGCAGAAACAGTCGGATCGTCAGGCTGAAATGACAGGTGGAGTTGTGTATCATCCGCACAGCAGTGATAGGAAAAGCCATGTTTCCGAATGACAGCGCCTACAGTAGGTGTTGGCGCAGCCATTCCCCAAACGAGCTAGAAATGCTGGTTCTCATAACGGAGGATATAACATATCACACAGATAGTCAGAGATTCGTTTCGCCTACTTGCACACATCACACGAGAATGAACAATGGCCATTTATTTAGGATTGCACACAGGTGTGTCACTCCGCCCACTCCAGAAACAAGGTCACATGATCAATTGAGAACATTAACAACGACAGAACTCAACACTAGGGATGTCATGTATACAGAAAAGAGCAACGGTCCAAGCACTGAACCCCGAGGCACCCCTGTATCGAGATGTTGGGACTCGGAGACCTCACCTCTCCTGGATACTCTAAATGACCTACCTGAGAGGTAAGACCTGAACCATTGTAGCACCATTCCAGAGACACCCATAGCCTTGAGGGTTGGCAGGAGGATGTGGTGGTTAACTGTGTCAAAGGCGGCAGATAGATCCAGTAGGATAAGTACAGATGAGTTCGAGGGTGGCTCCTGCCAGTCTCAGGGCTTCAATGACAGAGCAGCGCAGTCTCAGTGGAATGACCACTCTTGAAACCAGACTGGTTGCTGTCCAGGAGGTTGTTCTGGGTGAGAAAGGATGAGAGCTGGTTACATACAACACGTTCAAGATAGGGTTGTTCCGATTGACGATACCATCGTGTATCAACGATACTCAGACATATCGGATTAAATTAACATTACAAACGCGCATTGCACATTTCTTCATGCGATTCATTGCTTTCCTTGCATGCAGATAAGGCTTTTCCTCATGCCAGAGAAAGTTTGTAATGTGCAGGGTTTGAGTTTTCCGCGCACAAGAGCTTGTGATATGCATGGCTCGGGCTTTTCTTTGCAGGAATTGCAATGTGCATGAGGGTTTAAAACCAGCGCACGAGTTGTTCCCGTTTGGCAATCAAGTAAGAACAGCGCACGCGGGCATTGCATTGAAGAAAGAAGCAAAATCATCAGCTGTTAAGTCCGATAAAGGTGAGGGGGCAGGCGGGCAGAGAAAGTTTTAAAGAGAGTACGAGAGTCAGGGGAGTTGTTGATTTTAGCGTGGTAGTACTGGGTTTTCGCAGAGGAGACATCAGCAGAGAAAGAAGAGAGGAGAGACTGATAGAGACCGAGGTCAGTAGGTTCTTTAGATTTGCGCCACTTTCTCTCAGCAGACCTGAGCGTGGCGCGATGCTCACGGAGAACATCAGATAACCAGGGGGCAGAAAGGGATGCACGAGATGGCCTAGATGTAAGAGGGCATAAGTTGTCTAAGCAGGAGATTAGTGTGGAGCAAAGAATGTCGGTGGGGCTGCTAGTGTCCAAGAGAGAGAGCTGTTCAGAGGGAGGGAGCATGGTGGAGACGGCAGAGGATAAGCAGGAGGGAGAGAGTGTTCGTAGGTAGCGCCGGAATGTGACCAGTGGGGAAGCGTGTGTGTAGTGTCTGGAGAAGTTAGGTCAAGATCTAGATCTAGTTGATTACCAGACTTATGGGTTGCTGAAGTGGGGACTCGCTTGAGGTCAAACGACGCAGTCAGGTTGTTGAAGTCAGCAGCCTGTGGTTTTTCAAGGTGGATGTTGAAGTCTCCAAGTACCACCAGAGGAGTACCATCCTTGGGGAAGGATGACAGAAGGGTAACCAACTCGTCAAATAAATGTCCAAGCTGACCTGGGGGACAATAGATAACTACAACATGAGTTTTAACAAGGTGGATGACAGTAACAGCATGTGACTCGAAGGAGATGTTGTCACATGAGGGTGCCAGCTGTTTGAATTTCCAGTCGTTAGGGATAAGTAGACCGGTTCCTTCACCCCTTCCTGATATGCATGGGCTGTGGGAGAAAGCGTAGTTATTAGAGAGGGCAGCCGGTGTGGCACTGTCCTCTGGCTTGATCCAGGTTTCAGTAAGTGCTAAAAGAGAAAGACCAGAATGTTTAGCAATAGCTGTGATGAAATCTGCTTTGTTACAGCAGATTGGCAGTTCCAGAAACCAATGAGAAATGTAATTGAGGTAGTTGTGGATGCTGAAAGAGTGCGCAGATTATTAGTGTTACGTGGCGTTCTACGTGATACCGGTGATTTATGGGTTGTAATGACAGTAATGACAGGTAGGGCTGGGCGGAATGACGAAATAAAATGTAAACCCGTAAGAGATTTTTCTATTCCGTGGAATGTAAATAAATAGACAAAGATTCAGCTCTTTTATTCCGAACATGCATTACATGAATTAAATAAAAGTCATGAATTAAAGTTAAGTCTTTATTGGGACAAGAATTGATGGATTAGGCTTCTCTCTGTTTCGTATGCTCTCTTTGGTAGATAAACTCATATTAACTAGGCCTACGATTAATCCGTTTGAAAAAGAAACATAAAACCAGTCCTTAATGAAAGAAAACAAGTTGACAAAAAGATTGAATCCACTATTTGGTGATAAAATTGCATAACATGTGATTTATAAACTCTCTTTGGTAGGTGGGTCATTTTGACCTGGGAACACCACAAGTGCAACAAGGTGGGGAAAAAACACAAAAAGCAACAAAAAAGTACATTCTTTTGTGAGATGTTATAGTATTTGTGAAAAAAGTCAACAAATTTCAGTCCAATCCTATAACATTAACTAGTATTTTGGGGTAAAATATTTTTTACACAACATGAGGGACACGTTAGGAAATGCACATATAGGCGGGTAACCAACTGCATACACACGCATATATAATTTGCTAAATAATAAAAAAGAAAGGTGTAACAATAATTTTTTTAAGATGGGTTACAAAAGTTAAAATAGGGTCAGATTAGATTTTGTGATATTAAAACCGAGTTAAATGATGGGACCCCCATAAGACTTGACTCAATTCGAGCACTGGTTAAAAGTCCAAAAGTGTCCACCGGTGTATTAACAATCCAAAGTGATAATACAAATCCAGTTGGTAGTGCTGGAATGGTAGTCCACGATAAAAGAGAACTCCTCAATCCAAACATTTGTGAGCAAAACTAAGCTAACCCCATGTGCCATACTGCCTGGTCACATGACAGACAGACCAGGTATAATTAAAGACATACACATATAAAACAGGAATAAAATGGCCACGACAATGTGTAAAACCTATTAAAACTCTAATACACATAAAATAATAATATATATAGAGTGGTTAAAACGTGTCATGTGTGACAGTTTCACATAGTCCCCACCTAGCCTACCGCTCCAGGTAAGGAACTAGTCCCTTGAAGGTACTATCCACCATTGTGCATCTTGTGGGTGTCCTCTTGTATGTGTTCTTTAACCCCTTAGCATTCCTGTAAAATTAACCTAAAACGCCTAAAAAAGGCATGCCCAAAGTAAACTGTATTCTGTTCTTTAACCCTTTGGAGTACATGTATGGTTTGTGCATATTTTGAAAGGAGACACTTTGAGGTTTGTTCATTAACAGTCAGAATCACTGTAAGTCTTACTGGTATTGAGTAATAGAACTTTGAACACATTGAAAAGGGAAATAAGTATATTCCGCCTAAATTTTTTTTGTTAAAAAATGCCTGCAGATGACTACAACTGGGAGGTATTAGCTTGAAGACACATTGGGATCACAGAACGAAGCCTTAGCAAGCGTAGTTTCAAATTTGATAACAATACCTTAGATAAGTGTATGTAAAAACACTAATTTTCTAAGTTTATATCTAGGCGCTTCCCAAAAAAGGCCATTTGGTGACTCCAAATGACCCCTTTTAAGCACATTGAATGTTAACACATAAAATGCTGCTGTTTTTGAATGCTTTATTGTACAGTCATAATTTTGGGCACCAGTGAAAGGTTACACTAAGTGCTATTCAATCTCTCATCCAGATTCACTGTCAGTAATTGCTGACACATAGTAACTGAAGCATAAACAAGTTATAGTGTGTACAGATACAAAACAAGTGCTATGGTATTAAAAGTTAACATAAGACCACATATATCTATCTATCAATGAAGACCTTATATAAAACCATATATAAGTCAATATGTAAGACTATAACTATTTACACATTTTACAATTATATTTTACAAGTTATTGGCATCATGCCACTCATTGTAACAATCACGATTTGGCACAAAGCACAACAGTATGTCACAGGAGGAGCACTTCACTGGTGTCTTTGCTTGGCACTGTCTGCACCTCAGACGACCCATGGTGCTATGTGCAGTGATATGCACAGGCTTGTGATGTTTGCTGCGTGGAGTGGACGATGGAGCAGGAATTTTTGCTGCTGCTGCCAGCTCCTCAACAAGTGTCTCTCTGAATGCCTTTTGGTGCATGGGTACCTCTCCTTTACCTTTGGTAAGATCCTTGTAAAGCAAGAACGCATTCACAATAGCAATGTCCATAAAGTGATAAAACAATGTCTTATACCACCTCTGGGTCTTGTGGATGACTTTGTAATAATTGATCAGCGAATCTGAAAGATCCACTCTACCCATGAACCTGTATAGGAAGAAAAAGCAACACTGAGCCACATATTTGATTTAAGTTCAAATAGCATAAAAGATTGTTGATTATATAATACATACCGGTTGTACTCCTTCACTGCTGGTGGAACAGAGATGTTCTTCAAAACCCAGTGCCCATCTGCATCTTTCACTCTTCTCTGAACAGTGTCCCCCCCATGGGCT
This sequence comes from Triplophysa rosa, assembly GCF_024868665.1. Taxonomy (NCBI): domain Eukaryota; kingdom Metazoa; phylum Chordata; class Actinopteri; order Cypriniformes; family Nemacheilidae; genus Triplophysa; species Triplophysa rosa. The sequence continues at coordinate 16,902,808 of NC_079896.1, read as the reverse complement.
GTGTGGAGTGTTGTGCACATAAAAACATCCCTTGTGTCTCGCCATTGCACAAAGAGGAGGGAGTCCTTTCTGATCCACCGTATGCTCCCACGCAAAGATTTCGAAACCAGAGTGTTTATTTTGGTTTTTGGAAAACCAATTCTGTTTGTGCGTATCGTTCCGCATGCCCAGATCCTCTTTTGAAGGAGATCACAGAAAAGGGAGGGACTTGTATAAAAATTGTCAACAAAGAGCTTGTAACCCGTGCCAAGCAACTGTGTGTCAACAAGCTCCATTACTGACTCATAACTGAGTCCTTTCCCACTGTTTCCCTGCAGCTTTCCTTCATACACAAAAAAGTCCCATGTGTACCCATTGCTCGAGTCCGCCAGTACGAAAAGTTTATAACCCCAGCGACAAGGCTTATTTTTCATGAACTGTTTAATCCCGATACGCGCTTTAGAGGCAACCATCCGCTCATCAATTGAAATTTCCTGGCCAGGGTGATAGTTTATTTTGCATGCATCCCTAATCTCACTGTATAGTGGCTTGATTTTGCAAAGACGATCAAATTCTGAGGTACCTCTTCTCTGCTCGTTAGCAGCATCATCCACCAAGCTACTGAGGTGAAGGGAGTGGCAGATCCTGAGAAACTTCTTTCCGGTAAGAAGCGTTTTAGGGAACGGCAAGCTGTACAGATGACTTTCTCTCCAGTAATCAGTTATGGACGGGAGTTTTATTAGACCCATATAAATTACCGCACAAATATTTGCGCACAGACTTTTTTGCATGATAGATTGAATCTTCCCACTAAAGCTGCATATTAATCTTTTCAGAAGCTCATTGGCTATCATACAAGACAGTCATGTGCAAATTCTGATGCGATTAGATCGATCTGTTGTCCATCAAATTGAGGGCGGTGTCATTGGTCATCCAGGTCGCTCCTTGGCTATTGATGCCTAATGACACCCCTTAGATTCACCTATTGGTTCAAATGAGGTGTCAATTCAAAGTGCAGGGGTCAGCGGCCATTTTGACATCAACAAATCCGTATTGTTTACAATAGAAAAGAAGCTACACCGCAGAAAACATTGAAGATTTGATTGCTCTTTCGGCTAACTTGAAACGACACTACCACATTCCATGGATGTTTATGGATATATAAATGTTTTTTGGGCTAAATATTTCATTGAATTAGATCGACTGGAGCCTTTACAGTGTAACAACACCGTTTTTGTGGAAATTTTATGAATCATTGGGCAATCGGGAGGCTTCATAGGTGAGTTCCGTCAGTTTAGTCATTGTTTATTTGATTGTTGGTGGTCTGACAAAGACACTGATTGTACCTTCTGTGTTGATCGTTCCCCTAAATGGTTTACATTATTTGAATCACAAGAATCTCAGCTTTCCAAAGATATGTGTCATGTTTAGCTTTTTGTTTCGTGAGTTTTTTTAATGTCACAAAGTTAACCCATAAACATGCAGTGTGGCGCCAGCGGTACGGTGGATTTCAAAGGGGTTAAGATGTCTTTGTAATAAATGTGGTAAAACTAGGCCCTCCCACAGAGACACTAGTCTGAGGATTCTGTGGAAATATGAAAGAGAGGTGGAATCCAGTATCAGCCTGGGTGTCCCTATGCAGACGGCACCTTTCCTCCCGGGGTCTGCTGGCACGCCCACTCCCCCTGGTACTTCCTCCTTTCCGGCTTGACGGTCTGTTGGTAATTGGTGACAGCTGATGATGAACATTGGTGATGAGGCTGTGGTAGTGGTCTGTGTTTGGGGTTGATGACAGCATTTTGGGCTTGATGACTATGTTCTCCACACCACATGATTGGCAGCTCTTGACGAATACCCAGATGTCCTTGCGGATTGTATGCCACCAGGTGACCTCCAGAACCCTGAGGAGAGTTTTCAGATGTCCATGATGTTTCTCCTCAGTCCTGTAATGGAGGTGCTGGATCGTCGGCTGAGCCAGGGCTTGAGGGATGAGGAGTTGTATCTTGCCCTGGCCATCCTCCCTCTGGATGTGACAATACAGCTGGCCCTGGTGGCTCCTCACGCTGATGTTGCTGGTCTGGGTGGTGGGTGGAGGGTGGAGAGATGGGCAGTCCCTGGAGTACGCCATCACCCACCTGCGCTCTGCTCAGGGAGTCTCTGGAGAAGGGGAGGACAGAGAAGATGGAGGTGAAGACGGGCCTTGCTGGTATTCTGGCCCCGTGCTCTCAGTCCGTTGCTCTATTGTCTGTCCATGAAGTGGTTGAGGTCGTGTGACCGTTGGCAGGAGGAATACCAGGAGAGATCGGGGGAGGCACTGGGCTGGCAGGCAATGCAGGAGGAGAGTCGGTGGCTTCTGAAACTTCTGGAACATTTTTCTCCAGCCGTTTTGCCCACTTCACGTCTCTCCTTTTAAAAATCTCAACCACCTTTCTCTCCAGTGTGGCGACAGCATCCTTCATGGATTCCTCCAGCTTACAGAATTTAAAATCCACAGCCTCTCTAAGATTCTTCACGGTTAAGATGACTTTGAATGGTCTTTAAAATCCTTATCCAGTTTTAAAACAATGTTCTTAAGTTCAAACAGTTCAGCACGCAGCTTTCCACAATCAAGTGTTCAACGTGCCACCGTTTCCGTTTAAAAAAACATTTTGCTGAACGAAGCCCATTTAAAATAAAAAACACAAATATAAAATGGCTAAGACAACATGTAAAACCTATTAAAGGAGTCATATGACACGGCTAAAATGAATATAATCCTTTGTTTGAGATATAATGCAATGTGTATACACGATTTAAGGTTAAAAAATGCTGTATTTTCCACATACCGTGTTTGTTTGTATATCCTCTTTGCCCCGCAGATTTTTTAACAAAGCTCATTGCTCTGAAAAGTGAGGTGTGCTATGATTGGCCAGTTAACCAGTGCGTAGTGATTGGTCGAATACTGCAAGCATGTGGCGGAAATGTAATGCCGCTTACCATATTTGGAACATCAGGTTCCAAAGCAATTGTACTGACAGTACTGACTTGCGTATCATTTGGGAGGTCTTAGTCAACTCATACCACGAACTGATGTGGATTTGTGGGGTTGTGGTTACACGAGGCGTTTCAGGCAGGTCTGGGTTCGCATTTGCTTTTAGATAGAATGCATCTTTTGTTTTGACACTTTAATTTTTGCAATTTTACGTGTCTAATACATGCATGGGCAACTTACAACACACCAAAGACACAGAAAAACATGTGTTCATGCCATATGACCCCTTTAAAACTGTAATATACATAAAATAATAACATAGAGCGGTTAACATGTGTATTGTGTGACAGTGTCACAAATGTGCATTGGGCTTTGATGGAATCCGCCTATCCCATAGATGGTCTGCTCGCACGCTTTAACCTCTCACACAAGCAGATCGATTTCTTATCTGGAGAAGTGTTCAGTCTTTGCTCTTGCAAATTCCGCCATGTAAGTAGCGAATCCGCCATGGTGCAAGTGCAACTGTACAACTGTATTGTAATATAATTGAAGCATGTGAGGAATGAGATTGTGGTGCACATTACACCCAAAGAAAACTACCACCAGTCATTACAGAATAGGTACAACCCTTTTGGACCATGCACCGGGCACAGAAACCATTTTTCTGCTGTTAAACTAGCAAATGTGGATTCTGACACACCAAAAGTGCACCTGCACCATGCGCTTCTGACCATGCACTAATACCCCTTTTCCACCAAAATGAACCGGGTGCTGGTTCGGAGCTAGTGCTATTGCTGGTTCAGAGCTGGTTCCACTGGTGAACCTGCTAAGAACCGGTTTGCTTTTCCACGGGTTAGAGAGCCACAAGTGAGCGAGGTCATACGTGACTGACTACGTCTCATCTTTCCCAGCAACGTTAGCGCGGTAGCGCCAAACTTAAAACACCATCAACAATGGCAGACGTTGCGTTGCTTGTGATGTTCATGGATTTGCGAGCGTACATCTCTAGAGGACCAGAGTGCAATAAAACAGTTTGTTTCTTCCTCAAACCAGTGTTGCTTTTCTTTCGCGTCCATCATGAATTGAATTTAATTGAATTTCAAAAATGGCGGTCAGTGTTCGTCAGTGGTCACGGTAACCCAGCCCCCAGCACCTGACGCAAGCAGTTCTTACTTCTAGCCCAGCAATGTTTCGGTGCTAGATAAGAACCACTTTTTCTGGTTCGGAGCTGGTGCTTTGCATGTGGAAAGACAAAAAAACGATTTGGAACAAGGCTCTGGCTCCGAACCAGCACGGAAACTGCCTTGGTGGAAAAGGGCTATTAGATTGTTAAAACAGGGCTTTAACCCTTAAAACCAGACTGCCAGAGAGTTATTGTAAATGCATGTGGCTGCTGTGCACTGTTTCCGGATGCCACTGGGATGGTGCACTCTTTCGGGATCCACAACTACCCCAATTACCTTTCGTATTGGTTTATGGAACTGCCAATCTGCTGTAAACAAAGCAGATTTCATTACAGCTATTGCTAAACATTCTGGTCTTTCTTTTCTAGCACTTACTGAAACCTGGATCAAGCCAAAGGACAGTGCCGCCCTCTCCAATAACTACACTTTCTCCCACACCCCACGCATATCAGGGAGGGGTGGAGGAACCGATCTACTTATCCCCAATGATTGGAAATTCAAACAGCTCCTTTGAGTCACATGCTGTTACTATCATCCACACTGTTAAAATTCATGTGGTAGTTACCTATTGTTCCCCAGGTCAGCTTGGACATTTCTTGGAGGAGTTGGATGTACTTCTGTGGTACTACTGTGGTGGTACATGGAGATTTCAACATCCACCTTGACAAACCACAGGCTGCCGATTTATACAACCCGACTACAACCCGACTTCAGCAACCCCAAAGTCTGGTAATCAACTAGTTTATATCTACGCATGCTACTGCTGCTCCACTCATCAGACCCAGGTCACCCTGCTGCACTCATCTGACTCATCCTGATACAACACACGCTTCCCCACTGGTAGCATCCCGTTGCAACCTACGCACACACTCTCCCTCCCGCTTATCCTCTGCGGTCTCCTCCACGCTTCCTCCCGCTGAGCTGCTCTCTTCATTGAATACTAACAGCGCCACTGACACTCTATGCTCCACACTAACATCCTGTCTAGACAGCTTATGCTGTCTTACATCTAGACCAGCCCTTGCAACCCCCTCCACCCCCTGGTTATCCGATGTTCTCCGTGAGCATCGTGCCAGGTTCAAGTCTGCTGAGAGAAAGTGCCGCAAATCATGAGATCCTACTGACCTCTGCCTCTATCAGTCTCTCCTCTTTTCTTTCTCTGCTGATGTCTCTTCTGCTAAAACTCAGTACATCAACAACTCGCCTGACTCGTACTCTCTTTAAAACCTTCTCTGCTCTTCTTTGTCCGCCTCCCCCCCCACCTTCATTGGACTTAACGGCTTATGATTTTGCTTTTTTTATAAAGAAAACTTGCCACTATTAGCAGTCAGTTCTCTGCGCCACAGAAACATGCTCACTCCCCTCTTTCTATCTCCTATCTGAAGCTGACATTTCCAAGGTCATTGCTTCTATCCCACCCGACCACCTGCCTGCAAGATCCCATGCCCACCCTCCTTCTCCCCATCAGTTGTCCCTGCTCTGACCCACATTATCAACTCTTCTCTCACCATTGGAACTTTTCACACAGCTTTCAAAGAGGCCCGTATTACCTCGCTATTGAAGAAACCCACTCTTAATCTTGCACTATTAGGAAACTGCAGACCAGTATCTCTCCTCCCCTTCATTGCCAAAACTCTAGAGCATGTTGTATTTAACCAGCTCTCCTCTTTTCTCACACAGAACAACCTCCTGGACAGCAACCAGTCTGGTTTCAAGAACAGTCATTCCATCGAGACCTCACTGCTCTCAGTCATTGGAGCCCTGAGACTGGCAAGGGCAGCCTCTTAATCATCTGTACTCATCCTACTGAATCCATCTGCCGCTTTTGACACTGTTAAACACCACATGGCTATTGGTGTCTCTGAAATGGTGCTACAGTGGTTCAAGTCTTACCACTCAGGTAGGTAATTTAGAGTATCGTAGAGAGGTTGAGTCCCATCAACTCAGTACAGGGGTGCCTCAGGGCTCAGTTCTTGGACCGCTACTCTTTTCCATATACATGACATCTCTAGGTTCTGTCATTCAGAAACATGGCTATTTCCTATCACTGCTATTAGGATGACACTCAACTACACTTGCCATTTCAGCCTGACGATCCGACTGTTTCTGCACGCATCTCAGCATGCCTCAGTGACATCTCACTCTGGATGAAGGACCATCACCTGCAGCTGAACTTTGTAAAAACTAAGCTGCTCGTGATTTCGGCTGACCCAAATATTCGTCATAACCTCTCAATTCAACTAGGTTCATCAACCATTACACCTTCCAGGATGGCCAGAAACATGGGAGTGGTAATTGATGATCACCTAAACTTCACGGATCATGTTGCCAGCACCATCCGGTCCTGTAGATTCATCCTCTACAACATTTATTTTTTCACACCTATTTTTATTGTTTTTTTCCAACATCAAGACAAAAACACCATACAGGGTATTAATTAACATAACATGATACATAAAATATAACTAAAATACCCGGTAGTAACTAAAAAAAATAAAAAATAAAAACGCAGCAATTCAATGTTGTTTAACCTTAAAGGGCGCATATTTTGCAAAATTAACTTTTATAATGTGTTAAAACATTAATACATGTCCACAGTGTCTGTAAACAAGCAGTCTAAAATGTAAAAAATGTCCTCACTCCTTTTTTAATAATTTGCGTAATTAAAAGCCCTGTCGGTAAAAGCAAAGATTTGAATTCTGCCGTTAATGTCGTCACTCAACGGCAAAGCCCACCCAGCAGTGGTGACGATCTGCCCTATTTGCTTAGACACAGCCCCATGTGGGAAGTACAACAGTCGCTTGTTAGATCGTCACTGGAGGCACTACAGTTGTTCTGTATTAAGATGTACCGACCAGCATAGACTCCCGCAAGCTGAGTTATAGAGAACCGCATGGTTAAATTTCATTTATGAAGGCAATGTCCCGCTGAGAATCGGTAAAGTATTTCACGTTTCCGCCAATCATTTCACGCCGGACTGCTTCACGAATTAGGGCCAGTACAACGCTGGACTTTCAACGAGGTTGCTACTGAAACAGGGAGCAATACCAACACTTCGTGCCCAGTCCTCATATCCAGCAGAAGCAGTATCACACCTCATATTGTTGCTGATTAGTCTTTCAAAATTGCCACTCTTAATGGCCTTGTTATCGCGCTATATTGGTAATGTTGCTAACAATAGAGGTACAGCGTACAGTACTAACTGTATTTATTGACGCTGCCCTCACATGCTGTCGGGCTTATCATAAACGATACGTAAAGTAAGTGTGACAGTACATGATAGAACAACGTTGAAAGCGTAGTATAACTGTAGTAACGCTAAATTATACCTGCTCGACCTCCATGCAGCATTTATTTATATATATATAAAGCGGTTTATCTGGTACCGCTTTAATATTGTACTCGTCCAGATACTGGAGAGAGAGTGCGAGAGCGCGTTGGAGCTGAAACTGGAGAGCGAGCGAGAGCGCGTTTTACTCTTTTACTGAGTGATGAATAAACTTTCAGTTAATCCGTGGGTCACATGCGTTCTGAACCGTAGAGGATCATCCCACGATCCGTTTCACCACGATACCGCAGCGGAGAGGAAGAGGAAACGCGCATTGTACAGTTGTTTGTCCATTTAGGGCTGCTGTACGAAACATGGTGGCGAATTCAATGTATGTAGGCCCGCTCTGTATGTAGATATAAACAGCTTATTCTAAGGTATTACAAACATAACTTTTCATTACGTAAGGTCTTTATACACCTCTGAAGAAATAGTTTTGTATATTATATTGCATTTCTGTCAATAGATCCTCCTAAAAATGCCATATTGTTCCTTTAAATTCAAATCTACCATATACTTTTCATGACCTTTTTAGACTGTTGATGAGTATTGCCTGTTCCTATAGAGCGGTCTTATACTGGGTTCAGTACACAGTTGTAGTCTCCTCCTATTATGTAGTGCCCACTGTGTGAAGATATTCAAGAAACAAATTCTGATAGAAATTGGGGTCGTCTTCATTGGGTGCATATATATTTATTAGATTAATTTGTGTTGTTAAAATTGTACCATTGAGAATTATATACCTCCCTAAAAGATCTACATATTGTGTTCTTAACTGAAATGGGATTGATTTATGAATAAGTATCATGACTCCTCTAGCTCAAGAGGTGAAAGAGGCATAGTAAACTTGTCCCGGCCATCGCTTAGTAACTCTAATGGTATCATCTTTTACCAGATGTGTTTCTTGTAAGAAAACATTATTTGATTTCATTTGTTTCAGTCTACCCAATACTTGTTTAAGTTTTACAAGATTATTCAGCCCTCTTATATTCCAACTACTTATTTTGATCTCTGAATTTTTAATCATTAATTACTTTACTTTGTCCTGTATATATTGCTGCGACTGAAAAGACAATAAAAATAATATTAAAAAAAGGAAACACCAATATCAACAAAGCCATAAATGCAAACAATAAAGAACATCCCACTATGCATTCTCCCTATCGAGAAGCGTGAATATACCCCAAGAGAACAAACTTCAGTTACGAACAACCTTTGATCCATAACATGGAGCAAACTTTGCAGGCCTTTGTTTATTATATTCTCACTGGGCTCACTGCCCATTATTAATCTAGAATGGACACGAACTTTAACTGTTTTAACTTTCGCTCATATAGTGGAACATACTGAACCGTGTACTTTCACTTTTCATACACTAACATATTAAACCCATTATTTACTAAGTAGAAAAAATAACATTTTGGAACGCTATTCAAACTGGCAAGAGCTTCTAGGGCTTTTATAGTGCAGCCTGATTCACAACTTTTATATAGTTACGTACTTCGTTAAGCATTACCTTTGCTTCACTGCACATCACACTTAGGAGCTAAGTTCGCCATTCCCTTTTTGCATTACAATGTTCATCCAGTATCATGTATTGATCGGATAAAGTCTTATACCTCAGGGACTGCTTTAAAGATGTGGCATCGTTCAGCGTGTGTTACTATCAGGTTCGCAGGGTAAATCATGCCGTAACGGATCCCCTTGTCTCTGAGCTGTGCCTTTACTCCGTCAAATTGGCGTTGTCGCTGGCGAGTCTCCGATGATAGATCCGGGAACAGGCTGATTCGTTGTCCTTCATCCCATAGTTCTTTAAGCCTCCTTGCTGCTCTCAAAGATTTCTCTTTATCCTTGTAGTTCAAGAACTTCATCACGATCGGTCGCGGGGCTGTCGGGCGGTTAGGGTTAATTTGTCCGATCCGGTGTGCTCGCTCGATAACAGGCACGCAGTTGAAAGTGTCTTTCAAAAGTTTTGGGAGCCAATGTTCAAGGAAAGCGCAAACATCGGAGCCCTCTGTTTTTTCGGGTAGGCCCACCAGCCTCAAGTTTGATCGTCTTCCATGATCTTCCAGATCTTGTACTTTATTGCATAGAGAGAGTGTTATTCCTTCGAGTTCTTTAACTTTGTGCTGGAGAGATGTGACGTCTTCTTCGGTTTGAGTGATTCTCTCCTCGGCCTCCCCTATTCTTTTGGAATGAGCCACTGAATCGGATTTTATGCCCTTTATAGCATCTAGCATGTTGGTGGTTTGTTTAGAAAAGTCCGCCCTCAAAGAGCAGATTGCACCTAAAATGTCGTCGTTTGTAGCCGCACTAGCAACGATCTGTACCTCATCCACTTGTTTGCTAGCCTGCGCTAGCTTTTTTCCATCAACTTGTGTCGGAGGCTTTGCTTGTTGTCCCGGTTTAACAGATTTTGGCGGCATTTCGTCCCGTAGTTCTTTATGTTAGATTTCAAATTATTACATACAAATTTGGGTCTTTTGAAAGAATTTTTCCACAGAAATTAAGCAGTGAGCCCTCCTCGTGCGTCTTAACGGCTGCGCGCCATAACTGGAAGTGTCCTCTACAACATTAGGAAAATTACACATTTCCTATCCAAGCATGCTACGCAAGTCCTAGTCCAGGCTCTTGTACTGTCGAGAATGGACTATTACAATGCTTTACTGACTGGACTTCCAGCTTGTACAACAGAACATCTATAGATGATCCAGAATGCAGCAGCAAGAGTGGTCTTCAATGAGCCGAAGAGAGCGAACGTCACTCCTCTCTTCGTCAGGTTACATTGGCTCCCTATAGTCGCTCGCATTGAATTCAAAGCTCTGCTCTTGGCCTACAAAACCACTACTGGTTTGGCAGCCCGTTATGTACCCGGCACATCCCTGCGCTGTGCAAACAAACAAAGTCTTGTGATGCCATCCCAAAAAAGGAAAAAATCAATCTCACGTACCTTCTCTGGATCTGCTCCACGATTGTGGTATGATTTGCCTGTTGCTACAAGATCAGCAGATTCTGTAGCCATCTTGACCCATTAGTACGGCGTTCTATTTCTTCTTTTCTACTTTTTTATTTATAAAAAAAGACTTGGTTTCGCATACTGTGGTAGGCTAACTGAGACCAGTCTTTATTGCACTTGTGCATTGTTGTCCTTATGTTGTTCCAATTGCTTCTATTGTTTACCTCCTTTGTAAGTCGCTTTGGATAAAAGCGTTTGCTAAATGACTAAATGTAAATGGCTTGGGCTCTCATAGCTGCTTGCAGCTGTATTTCTTCTTATTCTTTAAACAATTGGGACTTTTTGGGCGCTAACATGCTCAAAAACTCTTGAATATTGGCACGCATTAAGGAATCTGGTGGTCCATATATCATGCATATTTCCACATAGGAATATGAATCTCGATACACATGTAAATCTTACTGAATCAAACAACTTTCGTTCATGTCATATGCTCCGCCCAACTGGAAGTCGGCTATTCAGGGTTTTGTGAAAAATGCAAGCTCTGGAATTTGCAATTTCGATAAGCTTTCCTGTGGCTCAGTGGTTAGAGCATGGTGCTAACAATACTAAGGTCATGAGTTCGATCCCAGGGGATTGCACATACTAAGAAACAACGTATAGTATAATGCAATGTAAGTCGCTTGTATGCCAAATGCATATGCAGACTGGGTTGACGTGAACGAGACAAGATTTTTATACATTTTTAAAGAAAGCCTCAATTATGAAATATAAAGGAAAATGTAGGCATTTTAAAATCAACTTGAAAAATAAAAATATTTAAAAATAAAAATACTTTACTTTATTATTTTAATGAATTATATTATGCAGTAATAAACAATATGTAAACAAAAAAAAATGTTTTGTTACAAATTCAACTGACAGGCAAGTAATTGTACAAAAATTATGCTTTGTTTTCTCTATGTATAGTGCTCGTGTTAGCAGAGGTGTACGGTATTCATTTCTTACAATGTTTACAATGTGATGTCTGTAGAAAAAATTCTGCATTATGAGTATCTTGTTAACAAACTCTGCTTGTTTTTATTTTGAAGCTGAAGATTCTGCTGGATCAGGTAGAGGAGGCTGTGGGAGATTTTGATGAGTGTATAAAACTTCGACCAGACTCTGCACTTGCCCAAGCTCAGAAGTGCTTTGCATTGGTGAGAACCACCAGATCAAAACCTTGCTCTGGCTCTGTTTCAGTCCTGCTCATATAAGGTTGTTTTGGTTTTCAATAGTAATTAAGACATTTACACATTTTTCCAAATTGTTTTCTTATAGTACAGACAGGCCTACACTGGAAACAACCCATCCCAAGTTCAAAAAGCCATGGATGGGTTTGAGGATGTTATTAGGAGGTTTCCAAAGTGTGCTGAGGGTTACGCTCTGTATGCACAGGTATTGCTAACTCAATATAATTTTAGGTTAAAAATCATCTATTGACATTTAATGTGTTGCATCCTTTTTCGTTTTCGTTTGGTAGGCACTAACTGACCAGCAACAGTTTGGTAAAGCAGATGAGATGTATGACAAATGTATTGAACTAGAGCCTGACAATGCAACAACATATGTCCACAAAGGGTTAGTTTTTGCCTCTTGTGGTTTAAAGAAGTGTGTTTTACTGAAATGATCCTAATCATATGTTTTTAAGCATCTGTGTGTTTTTCTACATCTGTGTGTTTTTCTACAAGCAGTCTGCTGCAGCTCCAGTGGAAACAGGATCTTGAAATGGGCCTTGAACTTATTAGCAAAGCCATTGAAATTGATAACAAATGTGATTTTGCTTACGAAACTATGGGAACCATTGAAGTGCAGAGGTTTGTGAAGGCCAGAATTTACTTCCTAGGGCCCTATAATTTCTGCAATGTGAAAAATGCAGACAGAATCGAGGGATCCAGGCATACAAATTGAATTTGCTGTATAAAGCTAAATGGCATGGAATCATCAAATAGTCAATTTTTCGGCAATGTAGCACTGAATAGCTAATAAAATTCAGATTGTGCTATAAAAATAAAATGACAATAATTATTCAGCTGTAATATGTAATGTCCTTGCTCTGCCGAGTGAATAAGTGGCACAGTTTGATGTACTGAATGTGTAACAGTTTAATTAACTGGAATACATAAATTGCATCTTCAAAATAGCTGTGAGAGCAGCTTAATTTCATTTGAGCTAGTAAATGCACTGAAAAGGTCTTTGCAATGACCCTTTAAGATAAAAGTCACAGATCATGAAAATTGCTAGTTAAAAAAACGAATATGACTATATTGTTTACTTGAGTAAGTTAGAAGTTAGAAGTAAATATAGTAGTTAACATATACAAACCCGATTCCAAAAAAGTTGGGACACTGTACAAATTGTGAATAAAAACAGAATGCAATGATGTGGAAGTTTCAAATTTCATTTTATTCAGAATACAACATAGATGACATATCAAATGTTTAAACTGAGAGAATGTATCATTTTAAGGGGAAAATAAGTTGATTTTAAATTTCATGGCATCAACACATCTCAAAAAAGTTGGGACAAGGCCATGTTTACCACTGTGTGGCATCCCCTCTTCTTTTTATAACAGTCTGCAAACGTCTGGGGACTGAGGAGACAAGTTGCTCAAGTTTAGGAATAGGAATGTTGTCCCATTCTTGTCTAATACAGGCTTCTAGTTGCTCGACTGTCTTAGGTCTTCTTTGTCGCATCTTCCTCTTTATGATGCGCCAAATGTTTTCTATGGGTGAAAGATCTGGACTGCAGGCTGGCCATTTCAGTACCCGGATCCTTCTTCTACGCAGCCATGATGTTGTAATTGATGCAGTATGTGGTCTGGCATTGTCATGTTGGAAAATGCAAGGTCTTCCCTGAAAGAGACGACGTCTGGATGGGAGCATATGTTGTTCTAGAACTTGGATATACCTTTCAGCATTGATGGTGCCTTTCCAGATGTGTAAGCTGCCCATGCCACACGCACTCATGCAACCCCATACCATCAGAGATGCAGGCTTCTGAACTGAGCGCTGATAACAACTTGGGTTGTCCTTGTCCTCTTTAGTCCGGATGACATGGCGTCCCAGTTTTCCAAAAAGAACTTCAAATTTTGATTCGTCTGACCACAGAACAGTTTTCCACTTTGCCACAGTCCATTTTAAATGAGCCTTGGCCCAGAGAAAACGCCTGCGCTTCTGGATCATGTTTAGATATGGCTTCTTTTTTGACCTATAGAGTTTTAGCCGGCAACGGCGAATGGCACGGTGGATTGTGTTCACCGACAATGTTTTCTGGAAGTATTCCTGAGCCCATGTTGTGATTTCCATTACAGTAGCATTCCTGTATGTGATGCAGTGCCGTCTAAGGGCCCGAAGATCACGGGCATCCAGTATGGTTTTCCGGCCTTGACCCTTACGCACAGAGATTGTTCCAGATTCTCTGAATCTTTGGATGATATTATGCACTGTAGATGATGATAACTTCAAACTCTTTGCAATTTTTCTCTGAGAAACTCCTTTATGATATTGCTCCACTATTTTTCGCCGCAGCATTGGGGGAATTGGTGATCCTCTGCCCATCTTGACTTCTGAGAGACACTGCCACTCTGCCAGGCTCTTTTTATACCCAATCATGTTGCCAATTGACCTAATAAGTTGCAAATTGGTCCTCCAGCTGTTCCTTATATGTACATTTAACTTTTCCGGCCTCTTATTGCTACCTGTCCCAACATTTTTGGAATGTGTAGCTCTCATGAAATCCAAAATGAGCCAATATTTGGCATGACATTTCAAAATGTCTCACTTTCAACATTTGATATGTTATCTATATTCTATTGTGAATAAAATATAAGTTTATGAGATTCGTAAATTATTGCATTCCTTTTTTATTCACAATTTGTACAGTGTCCCAACTTTTTTGGAATCGGGTTTGTAGTAGTAAACAGTAGTAGTTAAAAATACTACAATAATTAAACATTAAAATGGAAAAAACTTTGGAGAAAAGGGATTTCATAGGGCCCTAGGTTTAATAACTTTTAATGCTATTCCTGCTCAGTTATTGATTATTATATTATGTATATTATGTTTTACGATTGGAAAGAAATTGTTAGAAGTGTACTTTAAAAAAAACACTTGACTTGTCTTCACAGAGGCAATCTGGACAAGGCTATAGATATGTTCAACAAGGCCATCAACTTAGCTAAGTCAGAGATGGAGATGGCCCATCTCTACTCCCTCTGCGATGCTGCTTATGCCCAGACAGAAGTGGCCAAAAAGTATGGTCTCAAGCCTCCCACACTTTAAATCACATTTCATCAGTCTCTACTGCTGGGCCAGAGTACACATCCCATATACCAGCTTTGATTTCTTTACTAAAATGATCAACAATGAAAAGGTAGAAGGTTCTGCTACCATATGATTACACCAGTGTTTTGGAAACGTTTTGGAATGTTGTGGTGTATGAAGCAATGAAATTAAAAGATTGCAAAAGAATGATATAGACTGACTGCTGCTTTGTTAGATCATCAGTTACATTATCAGTGGTTTAGTTTGTGCTTTACAAGTATGGCTTAGAATGTGTTGTGACTTAAGAACAACACTCATTTGTTCATGTTGAGTATTCCTTGACAATTAGTGTGACAAATGTAAATAATTTTAATTTAGTTCACTCTCAGCAATGGACTAGACCAAGGGCCTGCACATTAGTTGTACAGAGCTGAAGTCCCTGCAGAGTTTGGCTCCATTTTGGAAAAAAACTCAACTGCCTGTAGCTTGTGTTGCTTTCGTCAACGAAAATTATGACTAAATATCGTCGTCAACGAACCTTTATCACGTGATGAAAACGAGACGAGAAGCAACGTAGATGCTGGTCATGTGTAGATGACTATAATTAAATGTATAATGCAATATTGTTGACGAATAAAAACGAGACTAAATGTGGTTTACAAAATAAAAACTATGCTAAAATGTCTCTTCATTTTCGTTGACCAAAACGAGACGAGACGAAGTGTTATAATGTTATTTCGTCTGATGCTTTAACCTAGATGCGGAGCTGAATCCTGTTATTTAAATGTCATCTGGCTGTTCTGCATGTCTGAGTGAATTATGTGCACAGTTTAACATACAACACGAGTGATGGTCGAGGATTTATCTGCATCTGCACTGTATGAGGATATGAACAAATTAACTTCATCTCCATAGTTTCTCTGAGAGTTTATTTTACGAGCGTTTACTGTTTGAGTGAAGCTAACGGCAAACACAAAAACTCAAGCGTCTTCCCAAAGACCCGTCAAAATAAAAGTCCAGTTAAATTGAACACTTTAGTGAACTATAGTATTTGCTATTGAAAATTGTAGTGCCCTTGTAGTAAATTGATAAGCACTGTATACTATAGTAAAGTTCAAAAACACGATAGTATCGAAGAATTGTACTGCAGTTTACTATAGTAAATACTATAGTATACTACAGTAATTTATGTGGACAAATATACCACTATTGTATAGTAAAAAAGGAAAAACACATATTAGAAAAATTAAAACAAATTTAGGTAGTGTAAAAATTATATGGCCCTAATTTTTCCATCTGTGTGTAACATGAATGTCTTTTGTCAGTTACCTGCCTTTTCATGATGAACTGCACTTTTTTTTTTTATGATGACAACCGACAATTTATACTTGTGCTCCTACTGTTTGGCCTGTACTCCCAAACTTTAAACCTCTCTAGCTCCAGTGCTATGTGCAAAAAAAGTCTGCATTAATTTACTGCATTCTGTATGCTACTACAGGGCACTGAGGGCAGTTACTCTTTTCCTGTTGGTTCTTTGGAATGCTGGCAAATTTAACCTTCCAGTTGACTTGCGAAATCACTTCCATTTGTTTTATTTATAAAGGATATTGGACGTAAAATCAGTCTGGGTAATTACAAATACTTTGATTTTAATAGTCACACAGCAAGAAAAAGAAAATTTGTATAGGAAAAAGGTCTATACGACTAGGTACTTATACTATATTGACTGGGTTAAATAGAATTGCATTACTAAAAAGAGACCACAATAAAATTTTCATTGACAAACTAGACTAGACTAAAAAGAGTATGAACGTGACTAAAACTAATAAAAACTAAAATGACAGCTTGACACAGACTAGACTAAAACTAAAATTAAAACAGGCCGCCAAAAACAACACTACCTGTAGCCTTGTTCAGGTGTGTTGGATTAGGGCTAGAGCTAAACTCTGCAGGACTCTCTAGGACCGACATTCCAGACCCATGGACTCGACCTCTTTTCTTTTTTAAATGGCTCTGCACATTTTGTTTGTCTCCCTCATATAACATGTTTAACTCTGACAATAAGCTCATAAGGTCAGAGCTCCATGAACTGAACTGTCTGTGTGTCTGATAAGAGAGACATACAAAATATGCAGAGCGGTAGGTCCCCAGGACATGGATTGAAAACCACTGAATTAAAGCAAGGTTGTCCAGTCCAGCTCCTGGATGCCAGTGTCCTACAGATATCAGCTCCAACCCTAATCAAACACACCTAAACCAGCTAATCAAGGTCCTCAGGATTACTTAGGCAGGTGTTTTTTATTAGCGTTGGAGCTAAAGAGCTTGTTTGACTTCATGCAGTGCCACGCAAACCGATTGGCACATGATATCAAAGTACGGTGAGAGCAATTCAAAGTTAACAAAGCTCTTGGCTCTCTCGTATTGTACTGTGATGTCTGAATGGTCTCAGTAGCGCTGCATGAAATCAAACAAGCCCAAACTCAGCAGGGCACAGGTTTGGACACCCTTGGACTGTAGTCGACAATTAGTAATTTATACTTGATTATTTCCCCATTTCAGATACCAGGTTAGTAAGTTAAGTGAATGAACATCATTAGAAGGTCTGCATTATAGATTCATGGATTAATGCTGTAAAGTGCAGAAGCTTTGTCCTATCAATGTAAGATCCAAGCACCCTGGTTTAGTTTGGAAATGCAGGATTACATTTTTTGTTTGTGTTTGTTATAAACCTGTCCGTTTTTGGTGTGTCATGAAAAAGGGCCATACAGTAATTTTTTGTTTGTTGCTTTGGGATTGTATGGGATTTTTGTCTTTTAATATTCTGTGAAGCATCAGTGAATTTTTGCTTTGTCTATTTAAATTGACAATTACAATACTATACAGATGTCACTTGTTCTACTGGAAGCATGATTATTGGAGTATATTTGTCATAAGCGAAAATGTAAGGAAGTGTTACCCAACTTTTAAAACTGAAGTGCAAAATTTTTCAAAAGAAGCTTAGCTTGAACAATTTAATGTTTCCGTTTTGTGCAAAAGAATATATAAACAATGTAAATCACCAAAATTACATTCCTTATGTTTTACTCTTAAACTGCATTTGAGTTTGTTTAGTATTCTGTGAAATAAAAATTATATGGAGGGGTATTTTTTGAAGAATGGGTTCATTTTTTAAATGTCTCAACGAAGGACTATAGAATGTTCATCTATAAAAGCAAAATGCAGTTGTTCTTTTCAGATTTTTTTCCAGCCATAAAATAACTTTTTCTATGTTGCAGGGGGGTTTTAACCTAAAATAACTAATACAACTAAAATAACTAATACTAACAAAAGTGTTTTATTTATGTTTATACGAATTCATTTATATAGTGCTATTTATAATTTTGCATAATTTCAAAACAGCTTTACAAGAAAATGGAGAAATAAAAAAAAGAACTATATAGCATATGTTTGATTATACATGGAATAATTGCAAATTTTATTGTCTCCATAGAAAAAGTGTAATCCACTAAAATGATATTTTGTGATACTATGGGACGTTTTGTCAATTCATCTAATAAATAATATACAGTGAGGGAAATAATTATTTGATCCCCTGCTGATTTTATAAGTTTGCCTGCTTACAAAGAAATGAAGGGTCTATAATTTTTTATGGTGGGTTTATTTTAACTGATAGAGACGGAATATTAAAAAAAATCAGGGGAAAAATGTTATATAAAGGTTATAAATTGATTTGCATTTCAGTCAGTGAAATAAGTATTTGATCCCCGAGCAAAACATAACTTTGTACTTTGTGGAGAAACCCTTGTTGGCAAGCACAGAGGTAAGACATTTTTGATAGTTGGTCACCAGGTTTGCACATATGTCAGGATACATTTTAGTCCACTCCTCTGTCAATCTTTAAGGTTTCTTGGCTGTCGCTCAGCAAATTGGAGTTTTAGCCTCCACAGATTTTCTATAGGACTAGGGTCTAGAGACTGGCTAGGACATTTAATGTGCTTCTCCTTAAGCCACTCTTTGGTTGCCTTGGCAATATGTTTTGGGTCTTTGTCATGTTAAAGGCACATCCACGACCCATCTTCAGTGATCTAGTTAAGGGGAGGAGGTTCTCGTCCAAGATTTTACGGTACATGGGCCCGTTCCTCAGCCCCTCAATGTGGTGAAGTCATCCTGTACCCGTAGCAGAGATAAAAAAACCCTAAAGCATAATGTTTCCAACACTGTGCTTCTCTGTAGGGATGGTTTTTCTTGGGGTCATAGTCAGCATTTCTCTCCCTCCAAAAACAGGAGTCAATTTTGGTCTCACAGCAGTGCCAGCACTTTCGCCAAAGCCTTTTCTGAATCATTTTGATGTTCATTGTCAAACTTCAGACGAGCCAGGCGGGCCTTCTTGGGCAGGAGGACCTTGCGGGTGCTTCAGGATTTCAATCTATTGTGGCATAGCGCGTTACCAATAGTTTGCTTGCTAACTGTGGTCCCAACTGTCTTCAAATCATTAACAAGGTTCTTCCGTGTAGTTCTGGGCTGATCTTTAACCTTTCTCATGATCATCTTTACTCCATTGGGGAAATCTTGCAGGGAGCTCCAGACCAAGGGCATTTGATAGTTATTTTGTATTTCTTCTATTTCTAAATAATGGCACCAACAGTTGTCTCCTTCTCACCAAGCTTCTGTTTGTTGCCTATTCAAGGTTTGTGCAGGTCTATAATCTTATCCCTGACATCCTTTAAAACCTATTTGGTCTGGACCATGGTGGTGGAGAGGTTGAAATGGAAGATACAGATTCTGTTGGCAGGCATCTTTTATATACATAACAAGCTGATTTATGAGTACTTTCTTAAAGTGACAGGACTAATCTGTGGTCCATATAGGCACATAACCAATCTGTGGAGCCAGAAAACTTGCTAGTTGGTAGGGGATCAAATATTTATTTCACTGACTGAAATGCAAATCAATTTATAACCTCTATATAAAAAAATGCCCCTGATTTTTTTTAATATTCTGTCTCTATTAGTTAATATAGACCTACCATAAAAATTATAGACCCTTCATTTCTTTGTAAGCAGGCAAACTTACAAAATCAGCAGGGGATCAAATAATTATTTCCCTCACTGTATATCATATTGAACCAGACATGCCTATCCCCCTCGCTTAAAAAAAGAGAAAATTGTTTAAGAATGTGAGTGTAACGTGCAGAATTAGCAATAATACCGTTACCAGGAGTGTGGCATGCACTAGTGATGCGCGGGTCGGGTTTTTTTTTCAGCACCCGGGCCGTGACCATTAAATAGACATACTAGGCATTTTAATGTAAATGAAAACAGGCTTTATTTCAGCCTAAAAGTGCTTGGAAACAGCTATTAGATTCCATCGCTCTGTAAACTGGCAACAACATATGCTTATGAACCATAGAAACTTGCACTTCACGTAGCCGATACTGCTGTTGTCTCCTGCTGCAACTATTTATGAGAACCGGTCCAAAACATTAGATTTAGCAGCTTGACCTAATTTTATTTTAATTATGTAAATTCCCAACCTTAATTTCTCCCGCACCTCGTCTTCCATCTTCACTTTCATTTCTCCATTTGTTTTGTTGTTGTGGCTGGCGGCGGGAGCTGCTTGGCGCTTTCGTGACGTGTTCGGTTTGAGGACATCATGCAAGTTACGTAGACCTACGTATTGTAACCTTATCAAAGAACCTAATAAAATATGAAAATATAAAAATATATATATTCCCAAATATTTCATATAGGCTATAGGGAAGGTGCTGGGTTATCATAATGACCCAGCCACTAACCCTGCAGTTAGGTTACATGTTTTTTATTTTGTTTTTAATGACCCACCTCGCAAATAAAGTGACAATTTACTTACCTGCCCCAACCCGACCTGCGCGTTATGAGACGACGCGCATCACTAGCATGCACCCAGGCGCGGATTAACGCACAGGCTTGCCTAGGTTGCAGCCTAGGGGCCTCACCTGTTTAGGGGCCTCTGATTGGCCAGATTTTTTTATTTTAAATTTACTTCAGCATGAACAAAAAATAGACCCACATTGGCCCATAAGAAATATAACAAAAAAATAAGCCAGTGATTGGATAGATGTGACATTTGGGTCACATCTGTCCAATCAGCTGCTGGTGAAATCATGTCAATCATTTTCATTTACGTCACTGCTATTGCTAGATGGCATAGTAGCAAAATGTCAGAAAGAAAGTACAATAGTGGAGCACAAAAACGGAAAATACAAAGGTTAAAAGAACAACGTGACAAAGTTAGCAGCAGGAGGACTGGCAGCTCGCATTGGCTAACATCAGTGCTGCGGTTGAAACAACTGGCTTTGTTTTATACACAGTTTATGTAATGCACAGTGGTTTGTGTCTCAGGAAATATCCTTACTGAGGCGTTTTTCAGGGCCGTTCATATTTTGCGTATACTTGCATAAAACTGGAGCTTGCGCTCTCGTGGTGTTTGCCGTTGAAAAGTAACCAGGAATGTAGAGGAAACACTAGTATTTGCCGTCTCAATGTGTGTGTATCCGAGTGCGATTGTTCCCGACGCGTTGGTTTGGTGTCTCGGCTTGATTCTATTGAACCCTGGTGCGTTTTCATTCATCTTAGTTCATCACGAACATGCATGACACTTGATGGTAAACAGTACATGGGTAAATATATTGTTTTTTATTCACTTGATACTATTATGCGCGGAGTAAACAACACTTGGTCTTACTGTATGTTTGCTTACAGAGCTTTCTGCTGCTTGCAAACAGACTATTTATCAGGACTATTTTTAAATCTGGAAACATCGTATTACCATTCATTTGCAGCTCTGATTCAACGCGCAAAACCATTCAGGCTCACTCTTGCTCAAATCCAATGTAAATTACCAACGCTATAATCTCTTATGTGTTTTATGAAAGTTAATACATTGTTATCGCGCATGCGCAGCTGAGTTTGCGTGACAGCTTTTACATTAGCGATTTTTCATGCAAACTGTGCCCTGTTCAGAACTAAACCAAGCGTGAATGGGACCTAAGGGAGGCCTCACCCAAAAAACATCCTAGGGGCCCCTGACCACCTTAATGGGCCCCTGACCACCTTAATCCGCCCCTGCATGCACCGATAATGTGCAGTAATAGAATGAATACATTACATACAGAGAAAGGTCAAGTAGTGAAGTCTAAGAGAATGGAGATTATTACTCTAAAAATGCTGGGTTCTTTATACCCCAACGCTGGATTTAACCTTTTGGGTTGTTTAGTCGGGTTGTTTTTTAAGCCTTGGGTAGTTTTCTGGTTAATTTTGTGTACCCTTACTGCAGGGTTAGTGGCTGGGTCATTATGATAACCCAGCACCTGGGTCGAATGTACTCAACTAGTAAAAAATGCTGGGTTATTTTTTATAGCCAAACTCAGGGTTGTTTTCTAAACCTTGGGTAGTTTGTGTAATCCAACCGCCGGGTCAATGTGATTACCCAGCACCCGAGTCAAATGAATTCAGCGCATGAGTACAGGAGGAAGGGTAGTTTGAATTTGCTTCAGGTAGAGTCTGAGGTAACGGTTTTTACACTAACATGGTGGATGTTTTTGGAGAAACAAGGTTCGTTTCAACATATTTATCTATAAAACCTATACTGTATACTAGAAAAATCAAATGTGTGCTACAAGAGTTAAGTTTACATTACGTTAATCGTTATAAAATGCACCACTATGTTCGTTAGCTTTGGATAATTTGTTTGTAATGCCCACTGGATTGTAAATAAATTGGATATTCTGTTATTTGCGTGTTTTAAATAACTTCCTTAATCAACACCCAGTGTTTTCATGTTGAATATATACAGTATGACTTATTAGAGTTTTTGTCTAACATTACATGTAAACAAGTATAAAGAAAATGGTTAGCGGTCTACATGACTGTGGGACAGGCGATGTAAACTTGTTTCTTGCTTTTCGATGATTAAAATATATTTCTTATCCGTTATATACATCAGTTAAACAACTCTCGCAATACATTTATGAACGCATTCTTTGTGTCCACGCAGAGCAGAGGCTTTTTAGTGTGAAATATTTTTTTTTAGTTTAATGAGATTTGTTTTTTCAAGCTCTTAAATCTTATTGATCGGAAAAAATAGCCTACACTGTAAAAAGAATACTGTGAATTTTACAGCAACTTGCTTAGAGCAATTGGCAAGTAAGTTGCTGTAAAACATTCCACAGTATGCTGACTGTAAGTTTAATCACAGTAACTATTAAATACTGTAATTCTTTTTTACAGTAATAATCACAGTTCTGTAATTGCAATTAGAGTATTAGAATGCTGTGTTCTTTATCACAGCAATTATAGCACTAGTGTAACATGCATTACTGCATTCATTTTTGTGTACTGTGAAATAGACACCACTTTTACCACAAAAGTGACATTTATTGACTTACAACATTTCTCATGTGACAATGCATGAAGGCATAAAAATAGATTGTAAACATGTAAACATTATTTATTTTGTAAATATATTTTTTATTTTGTAAAATTAAAATTAGAAATGTATAAAGCACAATCATTTTAAAATCATATAATATACATTACATGTTTATAATAAAAAAAACTACATTGTTAGATCTATACAATATATCATTGAAAAAAGCATTATTTGTAACTGACTCTGGTCCTGTATGTTTTTCCTGAACTGGAGTCATCCTCTTGGACTGAAGTCTTCCTTGCAGTAAAAGACAAAAGACATAGACTCATTATATTCATTCTGCAGAAGCTGCATCTGGCTTATTACACAGACTATCTGTATTTAACTGTATTTACACCACAACTCAATAAAGATTAATGTCATTTTAAATGTATGTGTATACATTATGAAAAGATAAAAGACAAAAAAATAAAGTTTAAGGCTGAAGCTGTCTTTAAACTGAGTTAGAGGAGCATATCACATGTAATAAATATAAGAAACGGGCACTCTTTACTGTGGACTGAAATATTAAAAACATCTTAATGTTACTGTTGATATTTTAATCATGATTATTGTCAAATAATAGAATATTATTATTAATATAATACAAATAGTTCATGGGTGATATTGCGGTTTTTGCATTAATACATCTTCTTTTAGTAGCAAAAAACATTTTTTTTCAAACTGGGAATAAACAATACTTAAAAACTCATAACTGAAAAAGTAAATGACTGCAGTTATAATCTTGTGTTATAATGAAGTTGACTGCATTAAACTTCCATTATAATAAATGAATCTGACTTGCATCAAACTTCCATTATAATAAATGAATCTGACTTGCATCGTATCTGCAACCTGTTGTTTTTATAAGAAAGCAGTGACTCATGTAAACTTCTGATTGGCCATTATGTTCATGCGCCGACTCCGAGACTATGACAGGTTGTAAGCCTCACCGCTGTAAATAACACATGTAAAAGAAATATGCACAGTGATCAGATGTAATGAGACACTTTATTCACATTTCATTTTAATCGTAACCGTTATAACACTTTTAGTTGTATTATTCAAGGGCATTTTTTGCCTTTTATGTTGAATTTTGAGGGCATTTTTTGCACAAAGCCCACGTTATTCTCAGACATTGGTTGCTGCAGCTTGCCCTGTGATAAAGAATATAAAATGTCTAATCATTAAAACTCTTTAAATGTCTTGCTGTTATTGCGTTTTCTTGCAGCTCAGCACACTTCATTAACTTATCGGTTTCCTTCACAATGGCTACGCACAAACACACACATTACATACACACGGACACAATTCCGGATTATTTTTTATCCAAAAGCATTACTCCTTCGCCAAACTGAGGATGTTATCAATCAAATCTTGCCAGATGAGAAAATATATAATTATATGCGCGAAGCATTTATTTTTGTACTAATGTGCACACGCTAGCTTACCAGCTAAGCTCCCTGTCCTGTTGTTCTGTCGCCATCTCTCCCAGCAGCCAGAGCACTCGTAAAGATACAACGCACAGACAACTTGACAAGAGGAAACTGCTCTAAATGAACAATAATGGAAACAAATAATACTTGTATATGTGGAGTCTCTTCAGATTTGTACTGATAAAAAATCTGTTAAAAATTACTGTATAATGATTCACAGGATAAATGTACAGTTGTGCTCAAAAGTTTACACACCCCTTGCAGAATCTGGAAAAAGCTGAAACTTTTGGAAAAATAAGAGGATTTTTGAAAATTAAGGTTTATTTTTAATTTAGTCCTGCCCTGAGCAAGTTATTTCACTAAAGAATAATAACAGAATTTCTAAAAATAGCCCAGGGCAAAAGTTTGCACGCCCCTGATTCTTAATACTGTATGATGTTACCTAAAAAATCAATGACAGTTTTTATGTTTAGTCATATTGTTTAAGGGCTTCTTGTTTGTCATGAGTCATTAGACTGTCCACTGATCTTCAAAACCATCACCCAGGTCCTCCACAATCTTTGCAAGGGGTGTGTAAACTTTTGAGCACAACTGTATTTACTGTAAGTTACACAATTCCGTTTTTTTTTTATCCAGCTGCATGAATCCTTTGCCAAACTGAAGATGTTATCAATAAAATATTGCCAGATAAGAAAATATATCATTATATGAGCAAAACGTTTATTTTATGCACACGCTATCATACCAGCTCATGTCTGTGTTGTTCTCTCGCTATCTCTCCCAGCGCACTCGTATACAACGCACAGATAACTTGACAAGAGGAAACTCCACCAAATAAACAATAATAGCAACAAATAATGATAAAAATTACAAAAAAATACTTTGCTGAAGTCAAGATTTTGAAGAATCTGTCGAGTTTCTTCCGATTTGTGCGGACAAAAAAATCTGTTAAAAATTACTGTATAATGATTCGCAGCATAAACATATTTACTGTAGAATTTTTCCCGCCACCAAAATTTTCCCACAATGCTTTGCAGATCTACAGCAACCTGCTGTATACAGGTTCTACAGTAAGGATTTGATCATTTTACAGTTACAAATTTCTGTAGTTTTTACAGCATTATTAGTGTATGTACTAAAATATTTTGTTGTTGTATGTGGGAAATGCTTTAGATTACGACCCGCAATATTACTGCATAATTAAACAGAATTTACACTGTAACTAATTGTAATAATAATGTACCTCTACAGTACATATGAAGTCATTGTTTTTAGCCCCTCTGAACTTGGTACAATCAACCAGCAGAACCTTGAGTTCCTAACTCTCTTTTTCTCTCCCCAAGTTCGAAATCTGGGTGTGGTATTTGATAAACATATTAGTACTGTCGTAGCCTCTAGTTTTTTCTGTCTTCACTCTCTTTTGAAAGTCAAGCAATTTCTCTTTCACTCTTTAGAGGTTGCGATCCATGCCTTTATCACATCATGACTGGACTATTGTAATGCCCTTTACTTTGGCATATCAAAATCTCACGTCTACAAATAGTCCAAAACGCGGCTGCCAGATTTTTAAAAGGATGCAAGAAATTTAATCATGTCATTCCTCTCCTGAGATCGTTGCATTGGTTACCGATTCATTATAGAAACGAGTTCAAATTGCTGCTATTGTCTACAAATCATTAAACAATATTGCTCCCCTGTATTTATCTGATTTACAAGGGCAAATTTCTCCTCCAGATACCCAGAACTTGTCTAAAGACTAGGGGATCCAGAGCTTTCGAAGTAGCCGGTCCCACTCTTTGGAACAACTTATCAACTCACATTGGATCGGCTTCCACCTTATTTGAGTTCAAAGCCTCCTTAAAAACCCATCTCTTCTTCTTGGCTTTTAACACGTTTTATAATTTTTTATTATTATAGTCTTTATTATTGTTTTAACTTTTATATTTGGTGTGAAAAATTATTGTCAATTTGTACAGCACTTTGGTTGGCCTGGTCCATGCTTAAATGTGCTCTATAAATAAACTTGAACTTGAACATATCTGTAGGTGCAGGGGAACAATGTGCAAAGTTTGGGGAATAAAGGGGTAATAGTAAGGAAAATTTAATTTATTACTGTAAATATTTTAAAGCTAAGGGGTAACGATTTCAAAATTAAATGGTATGTATGATCTACTATGACAGCAATATTATGGTTAGGAGATTTTTTTTGTAATAACAACGCACCCATAAATAAGCAACTAAGGGTATGTTTTAACTATTGGTACTTTATTACAGCACACATGGTGGATATTACAAACAACACACTGGAAATATGAAGAAATTATGAGTTTCTGCTTCGTGTTGCAGAGTGACATATAAACAGGAATGGGCAGTTTGCAGCAACTATGTCAATTTGCCTGTGTAGAATCAAGCGGAGCTTCATGTTACAGTACCAATCTCCCATGCCTGACCGATTGCTGGTTTGAGGCCTGCTCAGCACGGGTGCGACTGGTGACAAACAGCTAAACCAGAAATGAATGTATAAACGTGACAGCTGTAAAAACAGTCTTTCAGCCAATAAGTGAGGGCGAATGTGACGCATTATTATTATTATTATTATTGAACGCGGACAGGAGAGAGTGAACTATAGACAAGAACGTAACTTAACATCATTATTAGAGAGCGAGGATACATGCTGTGCTTCATGCACGAAAAATGATCATATTTGCCTAAATATGCAATTAAAGGGATACTTTACCCTTTCATTTACTCACATTTGAGTTGTTCAAAATCTGTATAAATTTCTTTGTTCTGATGACCACAGAGAAAGATATTTGGAAGAATGCTTATAACCAGACAGATCCCCCCATTGACTCCCATAGTAGTCAAAAGTGCCCCAGAACTGTTTGCTGTCCTACATTCATTAAAATATATTTTTTTGTTCTGTGGAACACAAAACATATAAGGTATTTCTTCCTACTATAGGAGTCAATGGGGGGTAAAATCTGTCTGATTATAAGAATTCTTCCAAATATCTTTCTCTTTGTTCATTAGAACACTCACTCGAAAGTGAGTAAATGACAGAATTTTCATTTTTGGATGAAGTATCCCTTTAACTGTCCTGAATACTAAACATATTAAAGTGTAACAAAATGTATTGACCTGCGTTTAAATGACAAGCACAAAAAACAGATTCCACTTCTCAGTTCACGGGGGATGGGGAGTGGAATGGGGAGGGATGCTAATGGCTGACTTGCCAGCTAACACCGTTATATTGTGACGACGTACCTAGTCATATTCGTTGCCAAGAGGTACCAAATAACATTCCTGCGACGTAACTTTGTGATTCCCATTTTCGACGTGACGACGTTGCTGGGACATGGTGATTACCTCCTGAAGACGTATCTGGAGCGGACCATATGTGGGAATTTATGGGGTACAATTCACTACAAAGGCTGAATATTGTTATTGTCTTTTTGTTGTTAATCATAAATCATAATAAAGGATTTTAAAAAGTGTCTCCTTTGCGGATGTGTTTTATCGACTAAACCAAAGCCCTTTTGAAAGGAAAGCCTACAACCATTTGCCAAAAACGACTATTGCTAACGCTGGTACGCAGGAAAGGAGACCAGAGGAAGTTTTTTTGTTAATGGATGTCAATGGAAGAGTAGCTTCACTAAACTGAATAAATCTCTTTTGTGAGGAAACAGCTGGGGTCTCATTTATAAAAGTTGAGTACACACAAAATGGGTCTTGAAACGTGCGCACGCCACTTTCCAAGGTTGTGATCTATTAAAAGCAAACTTAACGGGAGAACGTGTGCACCTGTAAGCAAACTCTGACCCATGCGTACGCACATTCTGAAGACAAAGGGGCGACACAAATGGTGAGTTGGTGAACTTAGATTGCAGAAAGTAAGTGTGATAAAACGATTATAAGCATTAATGCCTCACACACATTTAAATTGACCTCATATCCATTAAAGATCCACATTATCATGAAGATTATATCTGCAGAGTTATTTGCGCTTGTATTGAGTGATAATTGTTTCACGCACCTTGTAAAATCCAACTCAAATCTTAAATAAAAATTTAATCGAAATATTTAAACAGCGCTATCTCACCATCACACTATGAGCGCATGAGGAGATGATCCGACTGAATAGGGACAGCATCAAATACGATAACTGCAAAACACAGTGTAAATAAATACTAAATATATTTTCCTTAAAAACTGTGCATAATCATCGAATGTCAAAGTCTGGAAATACAGCCATAAAGCTCTTGCACAATCGTTTCTCTGTTCTCTGTCCGTTCTCGTTATCAGTCCTAACTGATAATATAGATTTAAAATATTCAAATCTATGTCTTGTTTATAAAATTATTCACGGTTTATCATCCCCTCCTCTCCATCAGTTTGTCAACATCCGAACAGCTCATCATAGCAGAACCAGAGGTGCAGCGAGGGGAGATTGTATTATTCCCTTTAGGAAAAGTGTATTTGGCCAAACTGCTTTTTGTGTTCCAGCTGCTACTGAGTGGAACCGCACACCCATAAACATCAGAAATCTAAACACATAGTACATTTAAGATCTAGTTAAAGAAATGGCTCGTTGATAATCAGAGCTGTTAACATTAGTTTACTATAGATTTGCTTTCGCTGCCCTCTGCTGGCTTCTTGCTGTGTGTGGGTAGGCTATGTGTTCTTGTATATGTCTGATGATTGTTGGTCTGTTGTGTTTTTATTGTACATTTTAGCTCATAGTCCTTTTTTTTCAATGTATTGTATTGTATTGTAATTGCTATATTGTTATGTAAATATGTAATTTGACTCTCTTTTAGGCTGACTTTTACCATCTGTCTAGGGACTGCAAGTGAAAAATAGCCTTTTAGCTAACTCTGGCATATTTACAGTAGGCCTAATGTTTATTAATATGCATTGTCCCTGTTATAAATAAATAAACAAACAAACTATGTTTATAACAAAACCGGAATGACGAAACATTCGTCGGTAACTCTTTAGATTACGACCGCAAAGAACTGCTTAAGTAAACTGAATTTAGTGTGTAAGTTTTGGTAACTATGTACTATGGCGTTAGAATTGTGCCACAATTATGCGTGCACAAAATCACATTTTGTGCACATAAAAGGGCACATCGCATGCGCACCAATTAATTTTCGTGAAGATAAAACTTGTTCTCCCCTCCGAGCACGTTGTATCCGTGTGATCCATCAGCTCGCTCGCTCAACGCAACCAATTGTTACAGTGTGTCATAATTCCAGACAATCGGCAATGAGACTGCTAAATTCTGATTGGCTGGCTTGACAACCAATCACAAGATCTCATGCACTAGCAGTTTGGATGGGATAGATTCACGGAGGAAACACATGTTAGAAGAATAGCATATCAAGGCAACGCCACACCACGGCGACAAGTAAGTCTATCTTTTAATTCTTTATAAACAAGTAGCCGGGTTGTTAATTAGGTGGCTGTGTATGTTAACAGAAGCTTGTTGATTTAAATTTCTCAGCAGAGAAGGAAAGTGGTATTTTATCATTTTTCATGAAACTTTCCGATTTGGATAATAACGTGTAATACCTCCTTTTCGTTAAGATATTACTCTGAGGGGGTTCAACAGAAGTTTGACGATAACTGAATAAACCCACTTAATCAAACAAATAATCTATTTTGTGTTTTATTACCCAGTGCATATATATAACAGCCAAATAGAAATAAACATCATAAACACCCTAGCAGTCTTAGCATATTAAAGATGGTCAATAATAAAGGAAACTTCTCATAAGTGTTCAGAGTTAGATGATATGATGTGATGATGGCGATGAGATGAATAACGTTCCAAGAGAAACTGCGGTCAGGCCAGCCTCCACTTTGAAAACGACGGTCATGTCAGCCCTCACGCGGTTTTGTTGTGCGCGCATATACTAGGCATTACGGTAAAAGCGTGAGAGAACGCGGTTTCTTTTTAAATCACCAGTTTGTGTATTTTAGGTGTTTGCTAAATTGTTACTTAATTATACGAACTGCCATATCTGCTCACATGACCGGAGGTCAAAACGGAATTCGATATGTTTCTAAGCTTGGAAACAACACAATGGTGAAAGTGCAACTTAATAAAATATAACTTGGTCAAATGTGGCTTTGTCATGTGTAGTTATTATTACAGATTCATAATTTCTGATCCGCTTGAATATATGAGTGCTCACACCATGAGAAATGTGCAAAATATGTTTAGAAAGGTCATTTGTGATAAAGCTCTTTGCTATCACTCCGTGTCCATAAGGGAGCACTTCTTTGAATAAACAAAGGAATTAAAATGTTATTCCATACATTCTAAACAAGTGCAAACAGCTCTTAAAAATGTAAATGTAAATACAGGCTTTTTTAACTCTGGTGATTTCTATGTGCTGTCATTTTATGCTGCTGTGCGTGTCAAACATGCAATGCACAATGATGTAGATTCCCAAGATCTATTTCTGGGCTATTCTGGTTCATGTTAGAGTGTTCAGGGTCATACGTAAGGTGGTGCTATATATGCTGTTGTTTAAATAATCATAAAATGTCTCTTGTACGCTGTGTTTCTAGAGGATGTTAAAAGCAAAATCCCTGTTTCCACAGACTCATTGTACTTCGGGGTGATAGAGCACCACATCAGGTTGTCCCACGTGCAATATCGGGACAATATAAAGTAGAGTTTTTTATTTATAAGCCCATGAAATGTCTATTAAACATAGTTTTTTTTACAAGTTTAGGCAGATCTTAAAAGAAATCTCTCTGTTTCCACAGACTCATTCTACTTCAGGGTGATAGAGCACCACCTCAGGTTGTCCCACATGCAATATCAGGACAATATAAAGCAGAGTTTTTTATTTATAAGCCCATCAAGGACAGGGACCGGGCGTTCCTCCTTGATGCCCCGATCTCGCCTTCCGGACTGTTTGGCGATGCGGTGAACTCCGTGGTCACCAGGTTCCAGGAGGTGAAACGCCACGAGGAGGCATTTGTGAGGTATCTCCCCCGACGTGCTCAAGCGTCTGGAGTGTCGGCCACCCACTCCGGACCAGCCCAGTCCCGACCAGGCACACGGTCTCCGGTGGGTCCGGTCTACCTGAGGCGCGAGGCCATCAGGGAGAGTGTGGCGAATCAGAGGCAGGGGAGCGGGCCACCACGCCCCTCAGGCCGCCTCGGGAGGGCCGGACCTGAGGCGCTTCATCTGTGCCAAAAAGAAGAGATACTGAGACATGTGTGCCTGGGACTGTGGGGTGTGCCCCCCCGGGGAGGGGTGCGTAAAATTCCAAGTGAAATTAGAGGTTCCTCTTCGGCACCCTCACAGGGCCGCTTTGCAATCTCCACCTCCACTGGCATTTCGGGGATTAGCGGTTTCAAAAAGAATGCTAAATGTTCGGTCGTCTCCTGCCAGACCTCAGGACGTCGGGCATTTGGCATCCCCCCCAACAAGTGTCAAAGTGTCGACATTTATACCTCTTTCAGAGAAGCTGGCAGCATGGAAACTACTGCCAGGTATCTCTCCATGGGTAGAAAGGACTGTGGGCTACAGGATTCAATTTGCATATTGCCCTCCGCGTTTCAACGGCGTAGTTTCAACTTCCATGCAACCGGAGCGAGCGCATCTGTTGGCACAAGAATTACAAGCTCTGCTGGACAAAGGAGCCATAGAACGCGTTCTCCTACTCGACAGAGAGACAGGCTAGTACAGCCAGTATTTTCTAGTTCCCAAGAGGGATGGGGGGTTGCGTCCGATTCTAGATCTTTGCGGATTAAACCGCTACTTGAAGACGCACAAATTCAAAATGTTGACAATCAAGATGATTGTGTCTCAAATTCAGTTGCACGACTGGTTCGTGACGATCGATCTGAAAGTTGCATACTTTCATATAGAGATCCTGCCACAACACAGGAAATTCCTGAGGTTTGCTTTCGGCGGCGAAACGTACCAGTATCGGGTTCTTCCATTCAGCCTTGCCTTGTCACCCCGCACATACACAAAATGCATGGATGCAGCTCTGGCTCCTCTGCGACTCCAGGGCATCTGCATTTTGAATTACATAGATGACTGGCTGGTTTTAGCTCAGTCTCGGGAGCTAGCGCTTCGACATCGGGATGTCATCCTAGCTCATCTCAAAGCTCTCGGGGGTTAAGACTCAATGCCACAAACAGCGTTCTCTCCCCTACGCAAAATCCAACGTATTAAGGGATAATATGGGACTCAACCGCGATGCAGGCACAACTGTCTCCAGCACGCGTCGAATCCATCCTGAGC
The DNA here is from genome assembly GCF_024868665.1 of Triplophysa rosa. NCBI lineage: Eukaryota > Metazoa > Chordata > Actinopteri > Cypriniformes > Nemacheilidae > Triplophysa > Triplophysa rosa. The sequence continues at coordinate 16,869,924 of NC_079896.1, read as the reverse complement.
ACCCTGAGGAGCATCAGGCTAGGCCGGAAAGTCACTTCATCACTGTAGCGAGGAAGGCGGGACGAGAGCCGTGGGGCAGGAAGGCGGGGCCGGTGGCGTGAGTGATTATGAGTATCAGCTGTACGCGCACTGGTCCCGCATGCCTCACGGGGAGCTAGGGAGCATAAGAGGACGAGCGACGGGACTGCCGAGGAGAGAGGACCCGGGCCCGGAAGTTAAGTGGAGTCAGTTTGTTTGGCCGGCAGTCGGCCGTGAGGGGCTGCCGGCCTGTTTTATTATTGTTTATTTACTTTCACGATTAAAAGTTTATTTTATGAATGTTCGCCGGTTCCCGCCTCCTTCCTTCCCTACATTGAACTTTGTTACAATCACTTTCAAAGAAATCTAGGTCTCATGGCGGTGGCTTCCACAGTGATACCTCTGGGCCTCCTGCATATGAGACCGTTTTAGCTCAGAGCCAGGGGGTTTCATCCAAGGGCCAACCCCCAGAGGCAGATAAGGGTGACGCGCCAGGGGCTTCGCACCCTTTCTGTGTGGTTCAAACCTCGGTTTCTGACTTTAGGTCCCACTCTTGGTCCGTGTTGTCGTCGCAAGATGCTAATGACAGACTCTTCCCTCGCGGGCTGGGGCGCGGTCTTAGATGGCCATCCAGCCCAGGGGGTCTGGAGAGGTCAACTTCTCGATTTTAACAGAGATTTATTAATTTTACAAATGATGCACCTGAAGCGCTTGGAGAACAATTGGCACGTCAATTACCTCGAGATGATGGCTGTATTCCGGGCCCTGAAATACTTCCTCCCAGAGTTACGAGGCTACTTGTACATAAATCACCAGGGTGGTTTGCGGTCGCGCCACCTGATCAAATTGGCCCAGCAGATCCTGCCTTGGGCAGAGGGCAAATTCCTGTCCCTCAGAGCGATTCACATCCCAGGGCATATGAATGTGGGAGCAGACTTGCTGTACAGACAAGCTGTGACGAACGGGGAGTGGAGACTCCACCCAGAGATAGTCAGACAAATATGGGAAAGATTTTACGAAGCAGAGGTGGACCTCTTTGCTACGCAGGAGACAGCACAATGTCCCCTCTACTTCTCTCTGACTCATCCAGCTCCTCTGGGTCTGGACGAGATGGCCCATACATGGCCCAGACTGCGTCTTTACGCATATCCTCCGATAGCTCTGCTCCCGGGAGTCCTGGCGAAGGTCCGTCAACAGGGGTCTCGCCTCCTATTGGTAGCTCCCCGTTGGCCAACCAGAGTCTGGTTCTCGGACCTAGTATCCCTTCTCGACAACTCGCCATGGGTGATCCCATTCAGGAGGGATCTCTTGTCTCAAGGGCACGGGACAATACTTCATCCCCGTCCCGAGCTCTGAAATCTTCATGTCTGGCCCCTGAAGGGTACCAGCTGAGAGGTGTTGGGCTTCCGCCCGATGTAGTAGAGACTATTCTAAGTGCTAGGGCTCCCTCCACTAGAAGGAGCTACGCCCTTAGATGGAGTGTTTTTGACAGATGGTGCATGGCACACCATGCAGACCCAATTCACTGCCAGATTGTTTCAGTGTTGGAGTTTCTGAAAGAGAAACTGTCCTCAGGAACAAGCCCCAGTACTCTCAGGGTTTATGTGGCCGCCATTTCGGCCTGCCATGCCATGATTGATGGGGTTTCTGTGGGAAAACACCCTTTAGTCACCCGCTTTATTCGTGGAGCGAGGCGGATGAGGCCTCCTTCTAGACAGATAGTCCCTTCATGGGACTTATCAAAAGTGCTCGAGGGCCTGGTTGGCGCCCCTTTCGAACCTATGGAGTCAGCACCTGTCAGGTTTCTGACCCTTAAGATGGTTTTTCTAACGGCGATCACTTCTCTTAAGAGAATTAGAGATTTGCAGGCGCTCTCAACCTCGCCCTCCTGTTTAATTTTTGCCCCTGGGATGGTCAAAGCTATTCTGCATCCTCACCCGAGTTATCTGCCTAAAGTTCCATTCTCCACCGTGCATCTGCTTCACCTCTAGGAGTCAGAGCTCATTCAACAAGGAGGGTTTCATCTTCTATGACCTTAGCAAGAGGTGTCCCCTTGCAGCAAGTGTGTGATGTGGCAGGCCGGTCCTCTCTGCACACATTTGTGAGATTTTATAGTCTGGATGTCCATGCTACTCCAGGCGCATGCATCCTGGGGTCTACATCCCAGACTCACTTCTGAGACCGCCTCTCGGCTTGTGCACACACACCACACAACCTTGGGGGTGTCCAGACACTTCCAGTGTGGCGGCGTTGGTTTTCTCGTTCCCATAGCGTTTGAAACGCAGCATCGAGTGTAGCTTTTGATAGGGAACGTCTCGGGTTACTTGGCTGTTACCCTGTTCCCTGAAAAAGCGGGAACGAGATGCTGCACCTCAATGCCGCACTGTAGGCGTGTCCGGACGTCCTTTCAGACAAAGTTGGAACCTGAAGACGCGTCCGCTTTCACGCATATTTATAACCTGCAGGTGAGTGTAATAAGCCACGTCACCTGCCGAGGTTATTTAAAGCCAATTCTTGGCTTGTTTGACACACGTGCTTCACAACCGGTCGAACAAAGAACGTTCTCCCATAGCATTTGAAACGCAGCATCTCATTCCCGCTTTTTCAGGGAACAGGTTTACAGCCAAGTAACCAGAGACGTTTTCCTTGTTCGTTCTCGTAAGTGTTTACATTCCCTTCGCAAGCACACGTGAGCGCTGCGCTTTAACAGCTGGCTGATCAGATCGCAGACACAGAACAACAACACCCTGACTCTGTTATAATCATTCTCGGAGACTTTACTAAAGCAAAACTCACACGTGAACTGTCAAAACACATTACATGCCCCACCAGAGACAGTAATATTTTGGACCACTGCTGTACCACAATAAAGGATGCATATCGCTCTGTCCCCAGAGCAGCTTTAGGACTCTCTGACCACTGCCTGGTTCATCTTCTCCCAACATACAGACAAAAACTTAAATCTGCTAAGCCAGTAGTAAGGACTGTAAAGAGATGGACCAACGAAGCAGAGCGGGCCTTAAAAACCTGCTTCGACTGCACTGATTGGAGTATTTTTGAAGCTGCTGCCACTGATCTGGACGAGCTGACAGAGACTGTAACATCATACATCAGTTTCTGTGAGGACATGTGCATTCCTACCAGGACATATTTAACATACAACAACGACAAACCATGGTTCACACCTAAACTCAGACAGCTTCGCCAGGCCAAAGAGGATGCCTACAGGAGTGGGGACAGAATCTTGAACAATCAGGCCAAGAACACACTGATAAAGGAAATTAGAGTAGCTAAGAAGAGCTACACTAAAATGCTGGAAAACCAGTTTTCAGCAAACGACCCTGTCTCGGTGTGGAAAGGCCTGAAAGACATTACAAACTACAAGACACCATCCCCCAGCACTGAGGCAAATCAACAGCTTGATGATGACCTGAATGAGTTTTACTGTAGATTTGAAACCCCCGGTCTCACACCCCACACTGACCACCTCTCTACACAACCATCAACACTTTTGCTTACCGAGCAAACGGGTCTGTGGATGATGCAGTCAACATGTGACTGCATTATACCCTACAACATCTGGACAGACCAGGGAATTATGCAAGGATCCTGTTTGTGGACTTCAGTTCAGGCTTTAACACAATCGTCCCAACACCCCTCCAGACCAAACTAAACCAGCTCTCTGTTCCTAGTTCTGTCTGTCAATGGATCACCAGCTTTCTGACAGACAGGCAACATCTAGTTAGAATTTGTAAATTCACATCCAACATCAGCACTGGTGCCCCCCAGGGATGTGTGCTCTCCCCACTGCTCTTCTCCCTGTACACCAACGACTGCACCTCTACTGTCAAGCTCCTGAAGTTCGCAGATGACACTACAGTTATTGGCCTCATCCAGGACGGTGACGAGTCTGCTTACAGAAATGAGGTTGAGCAACTGGCTGTCTGGTGCAGTCATAACAACTTGGAGCTAAACACCTTAAAAACAGTGGAGATGATAGTGGACTTTAGGAGAAACACCTCGGCACTCCCCCCACTCAGCATCATGAACAGCACTGTGGCCGCAGTAGAGTCATTCAGGTTTCTGGGCACCACCATCTCACAGGACCTGAAGTGGGACATTCACATTGACTCTATTGTCAAAAAGGCCCAGCATAGGCTGTACTTCCTTCACCAGCTGAGGAACTTCAACCTACCACAGGAGTTGCTCTTACAGTTCTACTCAGCTGTCATTGAATCCGTCCTCTGCACTTCTATAACTGTCTGGTTCGGCTCAGCTGCAAAAACTGACCTTTGAAGACTACAACGGATAGTCCGGACTGCTGAGCGAATCACTGGCACAAACCTCCCCAATCTACAAGAACTGTACTCATCCAGAGTGAGTAAAAGAACTCGCAAAATTTCTTGTGCGGGGCAAAACCCCGCACACTTTCTTTTTGAACTGCTGCCGTCTGGTCGGTGCTACAGAGCACTGAGCACCAAAACAGTCAGACATAGGAAAAGTTTCTTCCCTCAGGCCATCTACCTCTTGAACAGTTAAATGCTCTACTGTGCAATAAAAACACGTGCAATACACAACTATATACTCGTATTTATTATACATATGTTGTTGATATAATATTCAGCTATCCACAATCCTCTGCATAACTTGTACATAACAGTATAATTTGTATATTGCACATCTGTACATCCAATATACTGCCTATTGTCCTTTTGTCTAATATTGTCCTTTCTGTCAAATGTGTATTGTCTCTCACATATTTATTTTTTACGTTTTGTTACATGTGCCTTGTCACTTTTTTAACCTGTATGTGCACTGGAAGCTTCTGTGACTAAGACAAATTCCTTGGCAATAAAGCTCTTTCTGATTCTGAATATACACTCATCAAATCACTGTTATTTGCTGCGTCCCGATTCACCTACTTATGCTATGCAAAAAAGTATGTATTGTTTTTGTAATGGAAAAGTATATATTTTTTTACTGTGTAGCAAAACAATATGCACGCAATGGGACATACTAACAGGAAGCGGAATTGGCCGTTGTTGACTAGATAACATTTTGGGACATACTAATTCTACTTTCAAAGACTATTTAGGACGGAGAGTATGCGGATTGGGATACAGCAATTGTCTGATCTCATTTTGAGCAACCGACTAATACCTGCAACTATCAGTGCAAGGGTCAGTCTCCAGTGTTGTCCAGTGTTATCTTCTGTTCACCCAAAGTACGAGCTCTTATAGTATTACTCCAGCATCGGAATATCTGTCTAAATGTGTAGAAAAACAACGTATAAGAGACATTTCATGGGCTTATAAATAAAAAACTCTGCTTTATATTATCCTGATATTGCACGTGGGACAACCTGAGGTGGTGCTCCATCACCCTGAAGTAGAATTAGTCTGTGGAAACAGGGATTTTGCTTTTAACATCTTCTAGAAACACAGCATACAAGAGACATTTTATGATTAGCTAAACAACAGCATATAGCACCACCTTACGTATGACCCTGAACACTCCAACATGAACCAGAATAGCCCAGCAATAGAGCTTGGGAATCTACATTACTGTGCATTGCATGTTTGACACGCACAGCAGCGTAAAATGACAGCAAATAGAAATCACCAGAGTTAAAAACGCCTGTATTTACATAAAATTTTTTACCATAAAAGAGTACTGGCTGTGCAGCAAACCACCTGGCGGTCGGAAAGCAGCCCCGTTCTGAGGCGATATTGTTCGGGAGTTTTTGGTTTATAGTCTATCAATAAATATCCAAAAGGTTGACTGGTCGCGTCGTGATAACACTCCATAAAGTACTTTGCATTTCCAGGATACATTTGACGACCTAGCACGGCCACCTGGTTGGCGTCGCGGGGTTTTTTAAACAAAATCAAATAATTGGTGTTTAAGCTAATGGTCCTGCTAGATTTCCCTTGAACAAATAGATTCTGAACAATGTAAACAGCTCTGAGATTACGATGATGTACATACTGCGTAAAAACCTTTTGAATTTCCTTGTTTACACTGGCCTCTTGCATCATATCATCGATTATCAGAAGACATGTCTTATCAGCAGGCAGTAAATGATCGTCATTCAGACTCTGTGGTATTCCTTTGACAAATTTAATATTGTACAATTTAAGCAGTTCATCATACAGAGGTTGCCAACAATCGTACAGAAAAACAACGTGCTCAACCTTTTTAGAAATCACATTAGCAGCATTTTCCAACAAAAGTTTTACAAAATAAGACTTTCCTGAATTGGATGGACCGCTGATCACGCATGAGAACGGATGCTGAAGTCTGAAATCAAAATCAGAAACATCCCGCATGCCCCTGGGGTCAGTAGCCATAAGGTACCGTGGTGAAATCGGTCAAAAGTCTCCGTTTATCATACACCACCTTGAACCTTTTAACGACTGACTTGTTGTGCAACGTGAGATGCTTTTTATCCCTCACAATGTTTTCGGTATGGGCCATGAGGTATCGCGAGCTGTCACGCGAAGTCGCATAGCTGTCAACCAGACCAATCAGAGTGTCTAATCGGATGGCTTGAGAATTTTTAGCGTTCAGGGTTATTCCCTTAGCTTTCATGGTCACTTTTCCTTTGGACGTGTGTAACAACCTGGATAAATTCATAATGGTTAGACTCATTATTACTATCAGAATTTATCAGGGATTGTCATTATTTTTCAATTGTGTTTTCTGTTTTAGACATTGTTGTGGGTTTTTCCCCTTTCATATTTCTTTGAAGACTGTGTTTATATTGATGCGTTAATGTTCGTGTGTACTGAATATTTTAATTGACAAATGCTTACTGAGAATGGGTTTATGGATGTAATATGTTTTAAAATGCTTATATTCTATCATAATTCGCAGTACCAGTGCATTTAGTTGAGGTCAGTAACTTGGGTTTAAATAAAGTTTACGTTGGAGAGATCATGCGAGAACGAAAACCCTCTTGGGACTGTAGAGAGAAAAGAAGATGGCGTTTCACCGCGAGCGAGACGTTGCCGAGGATTTTTCTCTCAAAGAGAGTTTAACTCGCGTCTAGCCTACTCTTTATGGACAGAGATTTTGTTATGCGCCGACATTCTTAAAGTGTTGAGTGGAAAAAGCAGACTTTGAACTGTGCCGAGACTTTGGCCCGTATAGCTCATGTTTAGCCGAGTTAGCTTAGCTCGCACGGAGGCCCAACGCACACACACACAAGCCTGGCTCTACGAGAGGACACCGGTTTTCCAGGAGACAATTCATCTATACAGCTGCAGTCTGACGACATTGTGGATTACAACCGAGTCACCGTTTACTACGGAAGTGGTAGGATTGTGTTCACACGCTCTCCGGAAAGAGAGTATTGTGAATATTGAGCTCCAACAAACACGAGCGCCAACGGTTTAGCTTGCAAGCTGTGTGTGTTTAAGAGACCGTTAAATTGTAAGAGGTACCCTAAATACTGTTTTACCCCGGGGTTTGGTTTTCTATTTGTGCAACCTTTTAGTTATTTTACAAACAACTGTTTATGTTTTGTGTTTTAAATATAAATGCGCAAGTTTACAAATGGTGTGTATGTTTACTTTGCCTACATTGCTCTGAATCTATGTGAGTTAGCATTACTTAATTGCTGTACTAATTTAATGGGTCAGAGTCGAATACCCCTTAGCTCTCATAAAGAGTGACAAAGCGTGAATCATAATCATACCCTAGACTGATTAATTTAACATTGAGGTGTTCCCTTCGCCATATTGAGGAAAGAGAGTCAATAAGTGCTTAATGCTCGAATCGTTATTGTTCGAGGCATTATTCATTTCGAGCCGATGGTAAAAGGGTTACATTTGGGGGCTCGTCCGGGATAGTCTATGTTTTTGTAGGCTGAAGTTGTTTCCTCCCCTGTTGTAAACGGAAATGGATACCGTTGAGTTTGAGGCTTGGTGCAAAATTAAGCAAATAGCGTGAAATAAGGCAGTAGTGATAAGCAATGTTGATCCAAACACTACAGATGATGATCTAATTCAAGCTCTGAATTCAGTTAAAGCTTTTGGTAATGCTAAGATAGTTGATCGCTGTCAGGATGTAGCTTCCAAAACTCAGTTTGTTCTAATTCAATCGTCCACTGACCTTTCTAAGCAAACTATACCAGAGTATGTAAGGTCTACTGGAGGGGTTAGCTCTTGGCCTGCTCATGTGCTTTCTGTCTCTGCAGAAGTCGAAGGATTCGAAGCCAAGTTGATGTCATTTCTGAAACGAGGGAAAATCCATGTCTCATGTAAATCCCTCGCCTCTTGACGCAAATACTGCTCTGGTCAATGCCATCAGTGCTCTAGTGGAGAAATGTAATGCCGCACCTGCTGACACTCAGAGTTACAGGAAGCTACGCATGTTCTCTGGTGTGAAGCCCACTCCCAGTGGAGAAGAAGAGTACGATGCATGGGCAGAACAGACAGTGCACTTACTTGAAGAGTGGCAATGCAGTGACAGTGTGAAGAAGCAAAGGATTGTGGAAAGCTTAAAGGGCCCTGCTGCTGACATACTGAGGTTCCTGAAAGTGCAAAACCCCATCGCTACAGCCCATGACTACATGAGAGCTTTGGAAACTGCTTTTGGCACCACTGAAAGTTCAGCTGACCTCCTAGTTAAGTTTCGACACACATTTCAATGGGAAGGTGAGAATTTGTCTGCTTACTTGTTGAGACTGGATAAACTGCTACACTGTGTGTTCAGGAAAGGTGGAGTGCCGCTAGCTGAAATGAACAAACTTCGTATTGAACAAATTGTGAGAGGTGCACTGCCGCATGACATGGTCGCCCTTCGTATTCGCATGACACATAAATTGCGTGAACCGCCTACCTTCAACGACCTATTGAAAGAGGTAAGGGAGGAAGAGGACATGCTCCAAAGCCGGAACGATGTTAAGAGCGCAGTGGCGTCTAAAACCTTCTATCCTGTCTTCAAGCCTGTTCCTGAGACCAGCGATGATCCTGAATTGGAAAAGTTGAGAAAAGACATCAGTGTAATGAAAGCTGAAATGATCAATCTGAGAGCTGCAACCTTATCTCCACAGCTGGATGTTCAGAACTCACAGCCTGAATTCCAAACTAAAGTCGGATATCGGAGGAACGATACCTCACAGAAAACTGCCAATGCTGGAGACAGGCCTGTACTCTTCTGCTACAGATGTGGAGAGGACGGACATTTTAAGAGGGAGTGCAGAGGTGAAGAAAACCTGAAGAGAGTCAACAAGCGCCTCATTAAACAGACAAAGTCGGGAAACTACCGCGGGAACCAGTAAAGGAACGGCCTGGTATCCCGGTGGTGAAAACACGTTCCACCAAGTGCATTACATCGGATGGAAAGGGGAAGAACGCTATACCTGAAGGTTTAGTCGGCCCAAGTTCTGCTGTACCAGTACAGATTGAAGGCATCTATGCCAAAGCTGTCCTCGATACCGGTTCTCAAGTGACCTTGCTATACAGATCCTTTTATGACAGATATTTGAAGCACCTGCCATTGACATCCATCGATGCCTTGCAGATATGGGGCCTCAGTTCCACTGATTATCCTTACGATGGCTACCTATCGCTCAAGCTGGAGTTCTTGGAGGCTGACCTTGGAGTTGCTGAGACCATCGATGCCCTTGTGTTGGTGTGTCCCGATCCCGTAGTAAGATGTGAAACCTCCCTTCTTGTTGGCACAAACACGCCCACCGTGATGAGACTGCTTAGTCTAGTCGCTGTAGAGAGAAGAGTGGAGATAAATTTGTTCGCACCATGCACATTCATCCTGCTTTCAAAAAGGCTTTCGACGAGTTGCCTGAGTACCCACCAGAGGATGTTGATCACAAGCGAGGCACCGTGTGGTTTCTCCAACCGAACCCAGTTACCCTACAACCTGGAGGAGTAGTTAGAGTTACGGGTGTGCCGAAGTGTCCGCAAATGGCAAGTGCCCAGGCCATTCTGGTAGATTCTCCTAGCGAACTTGCAGAGGAGCCAAGATTCCCAGAAGGACTTCTCGTCAGACCAGAGTTGCAGCCGAATGATAGTGTGTTGTCCAAAAGAATCACAGTGTTGGTCAGGAATGTGTCGGCACGAGAAATCACTTTGACCAGAGGAACGCCGATCGCCAAATTGTTCCCAGTCGACATGATGTCTTCGCCTGTTGTGAAGAGAGAGACTGGCACTGAGTTTGCAGGGAAACTGACCCCATCTTCCTTCAACTTTGGAGACTCACCTGTCCCTGAGAGCTGGAAAGGAAGACTAGTGAGTAAGCTGATGGAACGCAGTGAGTTCGACGTAGGATGCTGTAAAGGTACGCACCACGCTATCAAGACCATGGAAGACAAGCCTTTCCGAGAGCGATCTCGCTGACTGGCGCCGGCTGATGTAGAAGCATTGAGACAGCACCTGACACAGCTTAAAGATGCTGGGATCATCACTGAGTCACGAAGCCCTTACGCCTCACCCATAGTGGTGGTGAAGAAGAAGAATGGAAAGATAAGGATGTGTGTGGACTACAGGACTTTAAATCGCCGCACTGTTCCTGATCAGTACACAGTACCGAGGGTCGAAGATGCGCTGGCCTGTTTAAATGGAAGCAAGTGGTTTAGCGTCTTAGATCTTCGGAGTGGATTTTACCAGGTACCCATGAAGGAGAGTGACAAAGTGAAAACGGCTTTCATCTGCCCAGTGGGGTTCTACCAATTCGAGAGGATGCCGCAGGGAGTGTCAGGCGCTCCAGCGACTTTCCAGAGGCTAATGGAACAGACCGTTGGAGATATGAACCTGCTGGAAGTCTTAGTCTACCTTGACGACCTAATCGTGTTTGGGGCGACGCTTGAAGAGCACGAGGCAAGATTGCTAAAGGTGGTCGATCATTTGAAGGACGAAGGTCTCAAGCTATCGCTGGATAAATGCCAGTTTTGCCAACCATCAGTAACCTACGTAGGCCATATTGTATCTCAAGCTGGAGTGTCCACAGACCCAGAGAAGACCGAGGCTGTAACTACGTGGCTCAGACCAAACACAGTGGCTGCTCTACGGTCATTCCTTGGCTGCTGTGGTTATTACCGACGTTTCATGAGAGACTATTCCAAAGTAGCTTACCCGTTGAATCAACTCTTGTCTGGTTACCCACCGGCAGCAAAGAAATACAAGGTGAAGAAGAATCACACCTACTTAAACCCGTCGGAGCCATTCGGTAGCAGATGGGATGGGAAGTGTGAAGCAGCCTTTGAGGAACTGAAGCGGAGACTCACTCAAGCTCCTGTACTGGCGTTTTCCTACCCACAGCTTCCCTATGTACTTCATGTGGACGCCAGCCAAGAAGTTCTGGGCAGAGTGCTATACCAGGACCAAGGTGAAGGTCTGAGACCAGTTGCTTTTATCAGTCGAAGCTTAACCCCATCCGAGCGACATTACCCCGCACACAAACTAGAGTTCCTAGCTTTGAAGTGGGCTGTTGTTGAAAAGCTGCATGACTACCTGTATGGAGTGAAGTTCGAAGTGCGGACCGACAACAATCCGTTGACCTATGTGTTGACCTCTGCCAAACTGGACGCTACGGGTCACCGTTGGCTTGCTGCTTTGTCCAATTACGACTTCAATCTCAAGTTCCGGTCAGGAGATCAGAACATTGACGCGGATGCTCTATCCCGCCGACCGCATCCTCCGTTTGTCCAAAAACAAGAGTGGAAAGACATATCTGCTGATGGTGTGCGAGTCATGTGCCAGATGTCTGCAGAGATCAACCCGAGAGATCCAACCTCTCATAGAGCAATTGATCAACTAGGGTCTTCTATGCATGCAGTTCCACAGGTTTATTGTAACCTAGCATGCCTAAGGCCATCAAACGTATTGTGTAACTTAGTTGACACGCGCCGGACGGCTAGTTATGGACGCTGCGCGCCGACGACCCCAAATTTTTCCCAGGTCGCCCGGCAGTGCCGAAACGAAGGGGAGAGCGCCCGCGATCGAACGGAAGCGTCATGGGGCGGCGGCGACGCCCGGGGGACCCCAGAAAAATGCCCAAAGTGCCTAATTTTTGAGTCACGGAACGAAGGGTTAGGCGCTCTCTTGGGCAGAACCACGAGGGGGCGACTCGACGTACGGTCCCACCCTAAGCCACGCGCGCCGATCAGGTTGCGACCGGGCCTCCCAAAGAGCGCCTAAGCAACCCCCTTGCAGCCTACGGGCCGGCTCCGGACCCCGACGTACACGAGAAGCCTACGCGTTCTAACCTACCCCTTGTAACCTATTTTGGGCGGGGATTCCCGCTGGCCACGCCTCCATCCACAGAACGCCTGCGCATCCCCCTTGCAGCCTAAACTTGAGGGAGGCCTGCCCGACGCCCCCGAAGCCTGCCCGAAGACCCGGACGCCACCCGACGCCCCGGGGGACCCCGTCTCGGAGCTGACTGCCTCATTTGAGCCCAGCGGCTGTGTGACACACGCTTAAACAGCCCAAAGCCATTTTCTTTGACTTTTCGGGTCGAACGTGCACATAAAAGCGCGGTGTGCATCTACACCATGTTTTCTCACATCTGCGATTCACTGGAAGGGCCCAAAATTAGGTAGACAGAGTAAGACCCCTGTCAGTGGTCTCGTTTGCTTTGGCAATGATTTATCCAGCTTAAACCAACAGTAGAGTGTATAAGAGGAACAGCCCTTCACTATGACGTGCATTAAGGCTCACAGTTGTGCTCCAGAAGCTTAAAAATGGTGTGTCCATTAGCTACTTATGGGAGCCGTGCCAAAAGTGTTACGTGTGGCATGTACATTCGTAACTTATTTAATGGGACTCTCATAGGTAAATAATGGACAAAGCCTATTAAGGGTCATTATAAGCCTAAGTAAGGAGTTATACAGCTTTAACCAACAGTAGAGTGTATGAGAGGCATAGTGTCACGAACTGGCATAAAAGAAGAACCCAAATGCAGGCAGCGGCAATGAAGGGGTTAACACAAAGACTTTAATAAAACCAAACAAAACACCCACGATGGGGGAAAACACAGACAGGACTAATTGTAACAAAATGCAAAAGAAAAACTTCCCGCAATGGGGCTGTGGCAAGGTGGGCGTGGTTCAGCGAAGTCTGCAGCAGGAGAGAGAGTGAGGAGACGAGCGGTGAGTGAGTGGCGCTCGCACAAATAATGAACACCTGTGCCTTGTTCCAGTAACTGGCGTGGAGAGGCTTAAAAGCAGCAAGGCAGAGACAGTCGGGAAGAGAGACCGGAGCTGATGGCTGGAGACGAGAGGATTCGAGCGAGTGAGCGGAGGATTGTGAGCGGGAAGCTCTGACCATAAAAAGACTGTTCTTGCCCTCAAGTGAGGGTGTTTTGATTTAAGCGCGTATAGCGCTTGTGATATTTGTTGGTAATAAAGTTCATAGTCGTCAGCTCTACCCTGATTCCAGCCTCTTCCTTCCGGTTCCCTTGAAGTCTTGTTACACTGGTGCCGAAACCCGGGATGGAAGGAAGTAGGGGTGCCGCGGCCGGGGGGTCTGGTCTGTCCGGTTCGCCGTTTGCGGAGGTGATTTCGTCACTCGCGGTCCTCCATCAGGAACAACACAGAGCGTTGCTGCAGCTCAGGGAGGACCAGGATGTACGTTTTCAGGCGGTCCTCCTGGCTCAGCAAGAGGACCGTGAGTCGTTCCGGAGCTGGGTACATCGGGAGGTTCGGACGGGGCCTCGCGCCGACCTGGTCCTCCAGAAAATGGGCCCACAGGATGATCCCGAGGCCTTCCTTGGTCTCTTTGAGCGGGTAGCGGTCACGAGGGGTTGGCCGGAGGATCAGTGGTGCGTTGTTTTCCTCACAGTTTCAAAAGTATTGGCGCTTTAAATGTAGCCTACATGTCATATATTTACATCGGAGCGGAAGAAATTTCTTCACTGTCACTCGCACGCTACTGCTCACTGCTGTTCTCAAGAGATGTTTCCCGCGGTGCGTGCCTGGCTACCATAGGAATCCACTGGAGTTTGAAAACTCCCGCTCTGGCTCTGCTGCTCGCACTAGTACCGCCACTCACAGCCGTTAGGACGCAAGTGCGCCAAATTTAAATTCGCAGCCTCTGATTGGATGATGGAAGTCTTACGCAACTAAAATATATATGCCCAGAAGGAGAGTTATACATTTGATTGCAGATTAATTACAATATTGTTGTTTAAATTACAAATACTGCCGTACTTTAATATATTACAGCAATTATTACAAATTGTTAAAATACTGTATGTTGTATTAGCTATAGTGAATCGATAACCGTTGCACACGTAAATACTTTATTTTAATATTTAATATGTTAGGCAAAGTTTCAAAACGTAATAGGATCTAGCAGTTTTACTACAGTTTACTATATTTAAGTTGTCAAAATGCAAAGTTGTATGTTGTTTAGGTGAGAACAAAAATAAATGTCAAAATAAATTACATTTGTGTCTGAATTACCAGTTGACCTCTAAAATACCCTAAATATATAATGACCTTCAACTGCATTTAATTACAAAGCAGTTGCAATTTTACATATTTTTTTACAGAGAAGATCCGTCAATTTTTACTTCATTGCATTTTGGGAATTGTAAAAATACTCTAAATTGCTTTTAAAAAAACATAATATTTCTGTAATTTAAAATTACAGGAAATTAACTATAATTTAATAAGTAGTATTTTTTAGTACAACAAAAATCTGTAAAATAACATGCATTAACCTTTTAATGGAAAAAAGGAAAAATTCTGTAAAATAATACAGACCATTACCTGTAAAATTACATTTTTTTAACAGTGTGGGCAAATGCGTTTATTTAAAAATTTGAATTCTTTGCGATGCTTTTCAGCCGGCCACCCTTATGTGGATGGCATTCAGAGGAGATCCTAATTTCGAGGTTTTGAAGAAATGCAATGGCACATGTTAATAGCCTAGCAATTGTGGATTTCAAACTGGCCAAAATGTTAGCTGGGTGAACGGACAAATATTTTCAAATAACGAATTCATTGGGTTTCCAGCCGGTTACATTTCAAAAAGCACAGAATCTTTTTTCTGCGTGGACCTACGCTGGTCTTAAGCGTGATGCCAAACACAGACGATTTCATTATATTGTTTTAATGTGATTTTTTTCTGTTCGTGTGTCTAATTTTGGTTTTAAGTCATTCACGGAGCTGATCAGTGTTTTTAAGCGGACACGCGTGTATGAATGGCTTTCTAGAGCTCCCGCATGGTCGGACGAAACTAATGCACATGCCATGCGCGCTTTGGTCAGACGTCCCGTGCATAGGCCTGACCAAAGCGCGCATGCGTGAGATGTAGGCGTACCTTTCGTTATGTGGAAGTTCGGTTCCTTAAATGAATGTACATTCCCAGTTAAGAAATTATATCTGAACAACGTCCCGGCATGTTTAAAGCCGACATCAGTCCTTTAAAATAAATAGCTGCCTGGGCAAATGCGTTTATTTAAACATTCGAATTCTTTACGATGCTTTTCAGCCGGCCACCCTTATGTGGATGGCATTCAGAAGAGATCCTAATTTCGAGGTTTTGAAGAAATGCAATGGCACATGTTAATAGCCTACCTTATGTGGATTTCAAACCGGCGAAAATGTTACAGACAAACATTTTCAAATAACGAATTCATTGGGTTTCCAGCCGGTTACATTTCAAAAAGCACGGAATCTTTTTTTCTGCGTGGACCTACGCTGGTTTTAAGTGTGATGCCAAACACAAGCGATTTCATTATATTGTTTTAATGTGATTTTTTCTCTTTTCTTCACAAAGAAGCTGGGCAAATATTGTTTTCTATTCGAGGGTCTAATTCTGGATTTATGTCATTCACGGAGCTGCTCGTGGTTTTTAAGCGTTCACCCGTATATGAATGGCTTTCAAGAGCTTCCGAATGGTCGGTAGAAACCAATGCACATGCGCATGCGTGCTTTGGTCAGACGTACCGTGCATTGGTCTGACCAAAGCGCGCATGCGTGAGACCGAGGAGGCATATGACGTTGCCCAGCTAACATAAGGCTGGTGGACCAGTGGCGGGCCACCGGTGGCAAAGTTGGCGGTCCACCGGCGGGAACCACCTGCGGGCCACTGGCTTTTTGCTCATCGTTTTATGGAAGTTATCCATGTTTTTTTTTTACAGCATTTGCAGTAATGACTGCAATGATTGATTGTTGTAGCAAAACCATGACATTACTACAACATATAGAAAACCTATACAGACTTTCACCATGGTTTCAAAAGCATCAGAACCATTTTTAAAACCTTGATTTGAAAAAAGAAAAAAATATGATTACATGGTTGCAGTGTTATCATAGTAAAACTCAGGATAGCTGTGGTAAGGGCATAGAGCTTAACAATGCATATAATTTCAAAGCATCTTAAAAATGCATGTTTCAATGTTACAATAAAAAAATATATCCTTTAATCAGCCAGAGGTGGCTGTGACTCACTGAGAAACAACAAAGTGATGTTCATATCATAATAGCTCTAAGACAATACAAGGCATGTTATGATGTCCTCACTGCAGTGTAGCAACTGCAGCTATACAACTAGCTAAACTCTTACTCTAAATGAAGACTCGAGACGTAGTAAGCTTTAGATGCTCTTTACTGTGGCTCTTTTTCTTCTTTTACAAGGTCAGAGTGAAAACTGTAACAAAGAAAACTAAAAATTACCATTTAGCTCTGTAACGTGCCTTTCTCATGTAAATAAGTGAAAATAAAATGTTTTTAAATGCAAATAAATCAAATGCCTTCGTCATATAAGTAATATTTTTTATCGCTAACTAATGAATGTAACTATGAAATTATTCACTTACGACGTTGCCTCTGTGGCGTTTACAGTGTTGAATACATGCAGTAGAACACAGAAATGTGTCTGAGTAAATCCGGCTAGCCTCCTCAACTACTGAACAAAAACAACCCGAGAACCAGGAACCTTTCGTCGAGACAAAACCCTTCAAATTAAGAGTCTCTTCAAAATAAAAGTTCATTCGAATTTATACCTGAAAGACAACACACTCCCCGTCTGACCTCTGCGAGGTCATTAATTGACTCCTAAGAATTATGAGAGTCTGTGTACATCAGTCTTTGGTAAGAAGTAAGACAACTTGTGAGACTGGCCTGAAGAAAGTTTTTGAAAGTCCCTGATCTGTGGTCCTCAATTCCACCTTCCTCACCCTTCCGTCATCTCCAGAGAAGGCCTTTGTGATCATAGCCATGGGCCAGTTGTTGCGGGTGGCTTCGCTGTGTTTGAGAAGGACGATATCTCCCACTTGCAGGTTTTTGTGGGATTTGGTCCATTTCTTGTGACGCTGCAAGGTTGGCAGATACTCTTGACTCCAACGATTCCAGAATTTGTTGGCAAGAGATTGTACTTGTCTCCACTGCTTGGTGAGGAGGTCTTTATCTGTGAAGTCTCCTGGTGGAGGTGGAACTCCAGTTTTTTGGGTTAGGAGCATTGATGGTGACAGAATGAAAGGATCTTCAGGATCGTTTGAAACTGGAATTAGTGGCCTTGCATTTATAATAGCTGTCACTTCCGCCATTAGCGTGCACAAAACCTCGTGGGTCAACCGAGTGTGCTGTTCAAGAAACATTGAGTCCAGGATTCTTCGGGCCACCCCAATTAGTCGTTCCCAAGAACCACCCATTTGTGAGGCGTGAGGAGGGTTGAATTCCCATGAGCACCCTTGTAGTTTTAGATACCTCTGAACAGCACTCATTCCCAGTTCCCTGCATGCTCCCATGAAGTTTGTGCCGCGGTCAGATAGTAGTTGTTTGGCAGGTCCTCTTATGGCAAAGAGACACCTGAGAGCATTAATACAGCTTGAGGTGTCCATTGACTCAATGACCTCAATGTGCACGGCTCTGGAGCTCATACAGGAGAACAATATAGCCCACCGCTTGCTCTCAGCTTGTCCTCCTCTTGTTCGTCTGGTGGTAATGCACCAGGGTCCAAAGACATCCAATCCCACATATGTGAAGGGAGGGCAAGTTTGGAGGCATTCTTGAGGCAAATTTGCCATGCGTTGCTCTTGCATTTTGCCTCTTAGTTTGCGGCAGGTTATACATTTGTGTAAGACTGAATTGATGAGCATTTTTCCTCCCAAGAGCCATAGTCCTGCCGCTCTGACAGCTCCTTCCGTCAGGTGACGGCCTTGATGTTTGACCTCAGCGTGATGGTGTCTGACGAGCAACAGGGAAATGTGGTTATCCTTTGGGAGGATTATGGGGTTCTTCTCTCCAATGTCCAGGTTAGCGTTCTTCAGTCGGCCTCCAACGCAGATGAGATTGTTCTGCAAGGTTGGACTGAGGCGATGAAGGCTGCTGTTTGGAGAGACTGACTTATTTGCGTTCAAAGTTTCAAATTCCTTTGAGAATGCTCTCCTCTGAACAGCTGCAATGATGACTTCCTTTGCTAACGATAGTTCATCTGGGGTACGAGACAGATCACACTTATGCCACCCCTTACACTTGTCCGTGTTTTTAGAGAGCTTAAAGGACCTCACAATGTGAATGAGGAGTGCTATAGCTTGAACAAGACTGTCGAAGCTGGAGAATCTTAGAAAGCGTTCTGTGCTAAGGCTTTTCTCTTGCAGCTTTGTGGCATAGCTTCTCACTTGTACACGGATATCTGTGTCCAGTTCTGGTTTGACCAAGTCGAATGACCGAACTGGATCTGGTTTGTCGAGAGGGTTGAGCAAGAAGTTAGGTCCTTTTAACCATGTTGTCTGTGCCAGGAATGAGGCAGAGATAGACCTTGATGCATGGTCGGCAGAATTATCTTCTGTGCGCACATACTGCCATTGTTCAGGTTTTGTGGTTTGGCGAATGCGCTCTATTATGGACGTAGACATAGAATCGTCTGGATTCATTATAGATATAGCCAAGGACCACTTTGCTGTCGGTGTAAAACTTTGTGTAATCCAGCTTCAAATTTAGTTCGTCGTGAATCAGGTCTGCCATTTCCACTGCTAAGACTGCCGCGCAAAGTTCGAGTCTTGGGATAGTTGGTTCCGACTGAGGTGCAAGTTTTGACTTGGCCATGACAAATCCAATGTGAGTTTGTCCATCTTCTGGTACAGCCTTCAAGTACGCCACGGCTCCGATGGCTTTGATCGAAGCATCAGAAAACACACAGAGCTCTGTATGCACTGCCTTTGCTAGCGAAGCTGCTGTGTATGCCCGTGGTACGTGAAGGTGTCTCAGCTCCTGAAGCGAGTCCTGCCAAGCTTTCCATTTGCTGAATTTATCTTCGGGTAGCGGAACATCCCACTCAGACAGCTCGTCGGTGAGTTCCCGGAGGAGGAGTCTGCCTTGGATTGTGACGGGGGCCAGGAAACCCAAGGGGTCAAAAACACTATTGACCATGGAGAGGACACCACAGCGAGTAAATGGCTTGATGTTGTTTGCCACAGAGAAGGTGAATGTGTCGCTTGCTATCTCCCACAGGAGACCCAGGCTGCGTTGAGCGGGTGCAGCTTCTCCACCTAAGTCCACACCTTTCGCGATTGTAGCACAGTCTTCAGATGGAAAAGCTTCCAGGACTGCTTGGCTGTTTGAGGCAAACTTGTGGAGCCTGAGGTTTGATTCGGCCAGTGATGTCTGTGTTCTGCTTAACAGGTCGATAGCTTCAGCATCAGTCGACACAGAATGAAGGCCGTCGTCCACATAGAAGTGGCGCTCCACAAAGTCAACTGTGTCGGTCCCATGTTCTTGTGCGCCCTCTCTGATTGCTCTTCTGAGTCCATAGATGGCCACAGCAGGGGATGGGCTGTTGCCGAAAACATTAACTTTCATCCTGTAGTCTACGATTTCTTTTGTTGTATCGTTGTCCTTGTACCACAGGAATCTCAGATAGTTTCTGTGGTCCTCTCGCACCAAAAAGCAGTGAAACATCTGCTGTATGTCTGCCACGATAGCCACCTTTTCCTTCCGGAACCGCATCAAAACTCCGAGGAGAGAATTGTTGAGGTCAGGACCTGTAAGGAGTACATCGTTGAGAGACACACCTAAGTGTTTGGCACTTGAGTCAAATACCACCCTTATTTGGTCAGGTTTTCGAGGATGGTACACTCCAAAGGTCGGCAGGTACCAGCATTCTTCATTCTCTCCTAGTAGTGGAGCTGCCTCTGCATGGTCGTTCTCCAACATTTTCCCCATGAAAGCTACATATTGTTGTTGCATCTCCGGCTTCTTATTCAAGCTATGTTGGAGTGATGCGAAGCGCCTGACTGCTTGTTCTCGGTTGTTAGACAAGCGTTGTCTAGGTTGCTTAAATGGGAGAGGAGCTACCCAGCTATTTGACTCATTTCTATAGACTTCTTTGTCCATTAGTTTCAGAAAGATGTCGTCTTCGATTGAAGATGCCAGCTTGTGGTTCTGTTCGGTGTGACTGAAAACAGTCTGCCCCAACGTTTCTTCTGCAGACTTGCTAGTCTCTGAAAACCTGTCTCTTGCCTCTCTGCCATGATGAAACTTTTCTTTGATGTGCAAAAAGCTTGTACAGGGTTTGAGTAGGAAGGGCCGGCCATTGTCGAGCACAGTTGTCTTGTAGATGTTGACTGTTGGCTTATGTGCATTCCCCAAGCAGACTTCTCCAACTAGCACCCATCCTAAGTCTAAACGTTGGGCAAAAGGGGCATTGTGGGGGCCATTGACTTGGTCCCGAACTTTGTGTACTCTTATTATATCTCTACCCAGCAACAGGAGGATCTCAGCAGTAGGGTCGACCTCTGGGATGTGCTCTGCTACCTTGACAAGATGTGGATGATGACGAGCTGCATTTGGGGTTGGGATTTCGCACCGATTGTTGGGTATATCGTTGCACTCAATAAGTGGTGGGAGAGGGATCATGATCGTTCCATCGAGTGACTCGACCACAAAGTCTTCAGCCCTGCGCCCATATGTTTCCACTATTCCAGAGCATGTCTTTAGATAGTAAGAGTACGGTTTGCGCTCGATGTTAAACAGCTCGAAAAGGCTGGACCTTGTCAGCGACCGGTTGCTTCGGTCGTCCAGGATGACGTAGGCCTTGATAGCTTTGTCTGGTTGACCTTTAGGATATAGTTTCGCAAGGCAAATCTTGGAACATGACCAGCTGATGTTTCCTGTGCCGCAGACCTTGGTGCAGCTTCAGTTAACAACCGCTTTAATGATGCTGCTTTCTTCCTCCGTTGTGTGGTGGAGTTGAGGGGGTTTTGACTTGAGGTGCGGGTCCAGGGTGCATGGCAGAGTCGTGCCAGGTGCTATCGCACTCCAAACACTTAACTGCGTTAGGACAGTCCTTAGCGAGGTGAGTAGTTGAACCACAACACTTAAAGCAGATTCCTTTTTCTTTGAGAAAGGCCCTTCTTTCCTCCAGCGTTTTGGCCCTGAAGGCTTTGCAGCGCTTGAGAGGATGTGGCTTGCCATGTATTGGGCAGCTTTTGTTCAGGTCGCTGACACCTTTGTTTATGCTTGGGCTTGTTGAGGCGACGTCTGTCTTGTGGACCGAAATAGGGTACTTTGTGCCTTTGAAGAAGGTTTTTTCAGACCTTGCGGGCAAGCTACTAGTTCATGGAATAGCAAAGCTAGTGTCGTTTCTTTTACGAGCTTCACTGCACACAAACTTGCTGAAGAATTCAAATGGTGGAAACTGTCCCCTATTTTATTCCTTATGCTTTGAACCGACTGAAATCCATTTTTCTTGAAGCCCATAGGGCAGTTTTGCAACTATGGGTTCAATGACGTGTGCAGTATCCAGATAGGAGAGAGCTGGGAGGTAGTCGTCCTCCTTGGCACACTGCACTTCCATTAACAAGTCTGGTAGTTCTCGTAGCTTCACCTGTTCTTTTCCTGAAACTCTTGGGAAATTATCAAGCCGTTCGAAGAGAGCCTTTTCAATTATTTCAGGTGCTGCATAACATTCCTGGAGGCGTTCCCAGACCTTCATAAGTGCTATGAATGGGTTAGTTATGTACACTGACCGTTGACGTTTGACATGGTTGCTGGATTCTCTACCAAGCCATTTTGTCATTAAGTCCAATTCCTCGGTAGCTGTGAGGCCTAGCCCTTGAGTGGCACTGTTGTACGATGACTGCCAAGCACGATATTGTTCAGGCTGATCGTCAAACTGATATAAACTTGAACTCACCAGGTCCCGACGAGCTAAGTACTGTGCCAGGTGTTCAGTCGTGGGTCCACTGTGGGAAGCTGTTGGTGCACCCTGGGGATAGAAGGGCTGTGTCGACCTGTTCGAGTTGGTGTGGCTCAGATTCTCCACGCGGAGCCTGATTTTCTTTCTTGACTGATGGCGGGATGTACACACCGGGAGGCTGATTTGGTGACTGGCTAGCTTTAATGGCTGCTTGAGCTGGGGAGTCAGTAGAAAGGTGGCCTTTATATGATTGAGGGTTGAAGTGAGATGTAATGTATTCTACTGTCCGTTCCATTTTATCCTCTTCTGATGGGCCTACTTCATTTAACACCACGTAATTTTCTGTAGCGTCTGCCGCTTCCCACACTGCTGCTTCCGCTTCGGCTATTGCTGCCTCTCTGCGAATAGTGAGCGCTTCTAGCTCAGCATCCTTCTTTGTTTTTTCCAGCTGATATGTAGCTTCTCTGTCAGCCTTTTCTCTTTGGTGATCTGCTTCCTTAGCAGCTCTTTCTATTTTAGCTTTAGCTTCTTGTTCAGCAAATGCAAGACGTGTTCTAGCTGCCTCCACTTTGGCTCGTGCACGTGTTAATGAGCTAGTGGATGCTGCGGATGACCGCAAACTTCTTTTACTAGCCACGGAAATCTTGTCACTTCGTTTAGCTTCCATCTTAGCACGATGTATGACGCCAGCCTTTTAACGTCTTTTCACTATGATGTCCTCACTGCAGTGTAGCAACTGCAGCTATACAACTAGCTAAACTCTTCGTCTAAATGAAGACTCGAGACGTAGTAAGCTTTAGATGCTCTTTACTGTGGCTCTTTTTCTTCTTTTACAAGGTCAGAGTGAAAACTGTAACAAAGAAAACTATAAAAATTACCATTTAGCTCTGTAACGTGCCTTTCTCATGTAAATAAGTGAAAATAAAACGTTTTTAAATGCAAATAAATCAAATGCCTTCGTCATATAAGTAATATTTTTTATCGCTAACTAATGAATGTAACTACGAAATTATTCACTTACGATGTTGCCTCTGTGGCGTTTACAGTGTTGAATACATGCAGTAGAACACAGAAATGTGTCTGAGTAAATCCGGCTAGCCTCCTCAACTACTGACCAAAAACAACCCGAGAACCAGGAACGTTTCGTCGAGACAAAACCCTTCAAATTAAGAGTCTCTTCAAAATAAAAGTTCATTCGAATTTATACCTGAAAGACAACACACATGTGTTTACGTAATGTTCAGGTAAACAGGCAATATTATTATAGGTTAAGTTTGCAGAGTTTCAACCCATATCCGACATTTTTTGTGGACAAGTAAATGGGAATATCTCAGTAAGTAACTAAAAAAATAAGGGTAAACGTTGTCCATTTACGGCCATTATTGTAACAATACAAAGTGGATTGACAATCAGCAAACTTACACTTTCATAGGTAGTACAATAATACAATACATAGTAATACAATATTTGGCAGGTTTTTTGCCTTTATTAGTACAGTATAGCGAAGTGGGAGAAAGAAGGGGGTGGGATCGGGAAAGTACCACAAGCCGGGAATCGAACTCGGGTCGCTCATAGCACAACCACGCCATGTGTCGGAGCACTGCCCACGAGGCTATCAGCTCCTACATATTCGGCAGTTTTGTATGTCCATCTATATCATCTATGTCATCTGAAGTGATGCTGTATCCAATCTGGAGCTGCTGCAATCTTAGGGTGCGTTTACACTTTGCATTAACATGCGATCTCGGTGATCCGAACAAGCAGATCGGATCTTCAGACAATCAGGACACAGCGCGTTTACGGGGAGGATGAGCATGTTACAGATTTGATACGCAGCCATGTTGAACTCGAGGCAGCGGTGGGAAGTAAACCATGGTTAAAACGATTAATGATCTTATATGTGAAAGTATAAGCAGAGGACGTTTGTAAAATGACACAAGCTTTTGTACTTGAGCTGTGGCGGGTTTCACTATACCGCGCGCGCACACACAGACTCTAACTTTGTTTTTAATCACATCATTTGTTTATTCATGTCTGGACACATAAAATAATCACATAAGTAGGCCGAAGTTCCTATGATCAAAAGCGACCACTTACATCGTTCTCGTGTATTTGGGTTGGTTCGGCTGAAAGTGACAGCGCGTCGTTTCTTTGGTCTGCGCCCTAAATATCGTGTTTACTGACATCAGCTATTAGCAACAATACAATCTTGTTTCTGTGTGTAAACGATATACGTGTACTCAGAGCTCCGTTTCAAGCTTCCCGTCTGCCGCTTAATCTGTTTTCCGGGGACGGTACTTTCGAGTCAGATCCGTGGGCGTGGCTTGTTGGTTTTGACTAAATCTTTGGTGTTTCAAGTCTTACTAAACCTTTACCCTAACCCACACCCTAACTCTAACCTTACTCTAACCATCTAAACTACCTATGATTGTTAAAATGGATGAAAAAACACGTTTGGGTGATGACGTCAGACTCGAAACACCAAGGATTTAGTGAGAGCCGTACGAGACACAAGCGGCAGCAGACCTCGGGGAACCGGAGAGTTGATTACGCCGTATAGGCTACAGTAAACACACACACGTATGTTAGAAACAAGCTGATATAGTGTTGCCATTCGTGTCTGTGACATGAAAATAAACAAATAATGCGTTTTAAGCAGGCGCTGTGTGTGCGCGAGTCAACGCCATTCATGGCAGTCACAAATACAGCGATGATACAGCTGAAGTGGTCAAGTAAAACATCTCGTGTGATTTGACATAAATCCTCTGTAGGTTAAAGTATCCATGATAATTTTGTGGGAAAATGAACGACTGTGAAACGTTCGGGAGCAAGAGTAAACTTTCCGCTGCATTTGTCAGCTGCTCCGCAGTCTGACAGGTTTCAGCCAGACGAGAGAATAATGATAGCGGGCGGGGTTTTCTGTTAAATCGTACCGGTAAATGTATATAAACTGTCTGGATTGCGTTTACATTACACTGAGATCAGATCACAATGCGTCCTCGACTACCTCTGGATCAGGACACGCTGATCGGATGACATTCCGATCAGAAGCGCGTTTACACTTGTCTTTTCAATGTGTATGTGGACAACACCCAGATACAGGTCGCATGTTAATGCCAAGTGTAAACGCACCCTTAAAGTGTAAACCCTGACAGATTGAAACAGGAAAGCAAAAGGAGAAAGATTATCACTGCTGCTGTTCATAATATTATTTTAAGAAAAAGATGATCATATTCACTTTTTACTATTTCATTTATGAAGAACAAGGTTACAAGATGCGTTATGGGAATGCTTAACTAAATCTGAAAAGGCTTTAATGGACTCTGATATCCTGGATACTGCCAATAATCCAGAGTTTGTGACTTTACTTATCTTATTTTGGAATTATCTGTTTTAATAGCCATCAGGTTTTTTCTAGGTCCCTTATAGTAAATTTGTCATCATAATTTGAAGAACTGGAAAGTCTCTATGGAACAAACTACCTATGCAATAGTATCATTTAAGTGGGAGGAACAAGCAATCATAACTATAATTTACATTACCATTCAAAGGGTTCTGACTTTTTTATTTCTATCATCATATAAATATATTGTAAACTGTACTTTATTGTAAACTGAATTTTCAACATCATTACGCCAAAGTTCAGTGTCACATGATCCAAGTGACAATTTTGTTGCTTAAGACACTGAAGATTGGAGTAATGATGTTGAAAATTCATACTTGCATCACAGAAATAAATTACACTTTACTATATACTGTATATATACAAAAAGAAAACAGCTCTTTTATATTGTGGTTAATTAACAGTATTTCTGTTTATATTGTATTTTTTGCCAAATAAATATCAACATAAATAACAATAGCTAGCAAAATAGACATAAAAAGGAAATAAAA
Organism: Triplophysa rosa; assembly: GCF_024868665.1. Taxonomy (NCBI): domain Eukaryota; kingdom Metazoa; phylum Chordata; class Actinopteri; order Cypriniformes; family Nemacheilidae; genus Triplophysa; species Triplophysa rosa. Next base: position 16,843,900 of record NC_079896.1, on the reverse strand, counting down.
TATACACTACTGTTAAAAAGTTTAAGGCTATAACTTTAAGGTTTTCGTTACTTGTCATTGGATTTATACTCGTAGCACCTTGGAGATGTTTTCTGAAAGGAGGTCTACTCCACTTCTACTGCACAGCCATCAGCATGGAAAAATCTACAAACATAACATTGAATGTTAAGGAATGACAATATAGTTAACTGGGTTTGCAGGTACAAAACCGACTGTCAGAGAAGCTGCAATACATATGATAACTTAACTCTCTTAAAAGCAGTTTTAAATTGGCTAATGCTAATCAGTCTGTCATCAAGGCTCATTTTATGTAGACCTGACTAAAGTAACTATCTGGGACATTAATGTAATACTGTATAAAAACATCCACATCCATTTAATGACTTTTAGCTGAAAATTTACCTCAGACAAAATATCAATAAAAGCAATTCTGACAAGTGCAGGACCACTGACATGTTTTCTGTTTAGACATCCTATAAATAGAAAAACTTAAACATCTAAATATGCCTAATTTACATTTTAATAATTTAATTGACCAATTCTGCAATATTTTTCCTGAATACGTTACCTCAGGAAACTTTAAGCGGGAATGTCCAAATTGTGCTGACTAATCGCTTAAACTGCAAGCAAGGGCTTATAATACACAAGTAAAATGTAAGCATATTCATTTCAAGTAATCAATTTGACATATTTTTAACGAAAACAAGTTACCGCCACCTACTGATCTGGAGTGTGGAGAGTACTTCGATTTGGAAGGAAGACATGGTAAAAAAAAGGTATTTTAATTCCTATATTCTATCTATTGTCCCTGTGTTTTTTAGGTATTTAAATAATATTTCATGTACTCTTGATTGCCTTGACCCGTTTCCTAACAATACTTTTAAAGAGATATTATCCACTCCAGCGTCGGCGCCACGAGGGGGCACTAGGGGGCAAGGCCCGGTCACTTCAGTCACTGTGCCCCCTCACTTTTTAAAATGATAAAAGACGAAATCATTTAAAAAAACATTTGGATAATGAATTTGGTTTATATTTATTAAAGAAACAACAAGAGCAGAGGGTAAAAATAATTTATTTATTCGTTAACCGACATTTTAAAGACATTGAATTGTGCTGTACTTTCATGTGTTGTTAAAAACACAAGCTAAAGGGCTGCTTGCGTCCAGCGGCAACATTTCTGTGTGCATTGCTTAACAAGAAACGGGCATTACTATTATGCAGACGGTGACAAGTGGAGATACAGGCTGTCTATCAGAAAGCAAGAGCTCGCTCTTTAGTGTTGTTATAATGATGCGATCGTTTTGTTAGACATAAAGCTCTACTGGGGAACAGTCCCCTGTATACTTTTTCTGTCACTTTCTCTTTAAAGCCTGCTTTTGACATTTTTCTATATATTTTTTTCTATATATGCGTCTAAATTAATAATCTTCATTTATTAACTTCCGCTGAATTTATGTAGGCTATGATCGGTGTATTTCCAGTTCTTTTTGTCAAAATGTCATACAACATTTGCTCTCCTCCAAGTTGATATAAAAAAATAGCCTTTCAGTTTCAGTGTCTTTCATACAGTGTCTTTCATGTCTTTTAGTTCAGTTCAATTTATTAGCTTTGAAAAAGCTATGCGAAATATACAATGCTGTCCCCGAAATGGACATTTGGAATGGTTAAACTTCAAAACGGCAGCGCGCACTGGATGAAAAGCTTTGTATCTACAACCAGGGGCGGAGCCAGGGGTGGCCAATGGTGGCCAAGGCCACCATAAATTAATCTTTGGCCACCCCCCTGGACCCCCATCACCGCTTTGCCGGCAACTTTTTTGCAGAACCATTTTTGTACACAGTTGTTCCCATATGGACGCATTTCAACAGCGCACCTCAAACAAGTACTTCTCCTCCCAAACTGAAGGTGGCTGTAATACACTCAACTTGAATTTCAAGCACCAACCAGTGTTGACAACTTGGCGACTTTGTCGCTAGATTTAGCGACTTTTCAGACCCCGTTAGCGACTTATTTTTCAAAAAGCGTCTAACGACAAATCTAGCTACTTTCTGAATAAACCTTGGCGGCTTAGCGAAACATTCTGCTTCACGTCTAATGCCCCGCGAGAGCGAGCTTTTGCCTTCCCAGCGCAGCACCGCCTCTCTGTGTCTATTCTGTTCAGTGCGCGGCAGGAGAAGCAGCACATTCGCATTCATAGTTTAGTAATACATTAAAAAGCTTATGTGGATCTTCATGATGTAATTCTACATGGCAATCACTGCCTGTTTAAGTAAATGAGTGAGTGACTAAGAAACACTACTAGATCCAGAGTGACTTGCCACATAGGGAAAAAAAAGATGATATCAGTTTCTGTGCTACCCCTGTGTGAGCTATGGTCTCAGTCTGGCCACCCCTATGAAAATTGTCTGGCTCCGCCACTGTCTACAACTCGCAGGTATTGCGCACCCATAGGCAGGATTTAACTAGATTTTTTATTGTGTTATAGTTAAAAATGTCTAGCTCTCAATGAAAAAGGCAGTGCGCGGCTGACGTGTGCGGACATGGATTTCTTCGCGCACTCGTTATGTGCGAATGTGCCGCTTTTACAAGTGTGATTTGGTTAGCCTACCACGTTGCATATAGATCAGATTTTCCGCGATTATCTCTGATAAAAAAGTAAATTGGTAAAACTTAAACTTGAGAAGAAAACTGGGGCATTCTTAACACCAGAAGAGCCGCACACTGAAACAGAACAGAGCGAGACCTCAGCCTATGTGCCGTGTCTCAACCTCGAATTGTCCAACCTGTCAGTTTTTCCTACCACAGGGGCTATAATCTAAACCACATCGACAAAATAAACAGGTAGGATGATTTTACAATGCAAAATACCCTGTCAGATAGTCCTACCAGTTTAAAATGAACACATTAAATAAATTTACATCGTAAATACCCTGTCAGATTATCCTACCAGCATAAAAGAAACATGTATGATTAATTTACAGCGCTACCCTGTAATTGTACTACCAGTACTAAATAAATATGTAGGCCTAGAATGATTTAACAACGAAAATACACAATCAGATTCCCGTAGCAGTATAAAATAAACAAGTAGGATGATTTTATAGCGCAAGAAAATGACGTAACATTGATATGCGCATGCCTGGTAGGATAATCTGACGGGTAGGATGAAATTTCCAGCCCATTCTAAACCCCTAAACCCTGGCCCCCCCACTAAACATAGCAGCCCCCTCACTTTGTGCACCCTGGCGTCGACTCTGATCCACTCCCAACCGTCCTAATTCTTGTATTAATTGGAATCTCTCCCTTTCATATGCAGAACACTCATTAAGGATATGCCTCAATGTTTCTAATTCTCCACATTTGTCACACTTTCCCGATTCATGTTTACCTATTTTAAAAAGAGTAGTTTAATGCTGTATGTCCAATTCTTAGTCTTGAAATAATGACATCCTTCTTCCTATTTCCATATCTTTTCCTCTCATTTCCAACATACTCCTGAATCTGGAAAATATGTCTTCCTTTAAACCCACTTTTCCATAACGTTTGCCATTTCTTACTTACTTCAGATGATATCACTCTCTTGAATTCATCTTTACTTAAAGCTAACTTAATTTCTACTTGTGGATGATTTTATGCTTTCTTTGCTAGTAAGTCTACTTCTTCATTTCCATCCACACCCACATATGCAGGTACCCAGAGGAAATTTACCTCTATCCCTAACTGCCTTATTCTAAACAAACTTTGTAAAACTTCAAATACTAAGTCTTGCCTAGCTTCAGATTTACCACTTAGTAGACTAGTGAGCACAGCCATTGAATCACTGCATATCACAGTTCTTTCTGGTTGGACTTCTTCGATCCACTGTAGAGCTAGCATGGTGGCTAACAATTCAGTAGTAAAAACTGACACATGTTCTGATAATCTTTATGCAATTTTTATTTTAAAAGTAGGAATATAGTATAGTGCTGCTGCTGTTCTTCCAGACTCTGGTTCCTTAGACCCATCTGTAAATACCTGTAATACAGAATAATATTCCTTTATTATATACTGTTGAACCACTAATTTAGTTGGTATGTTCATCTCTGGTTCTTTCATTATTTTGTGAATTTGTAAATCTATTAGTGGCATAGGGAACAACCAGGGGGGAATTGCTGGTATAGCAACAGAAGGAGCAATTTCATAGTCTTTCAACTCCAAGCTGTTCACCTCCTTCCTTACTACCCAGCCAAAGCTTGTTATTTCTTTATATTCATATTCCCAACAATTTTTCAAAATTACTCTAACTGGATGGTTTTCCAGATGTCCTTTTACACCATACCAGTACCTTAATCTCAACTGGGACCTACGTTGTTCTAGAGGCAATTCTCCCATTTCAACTTGCAATGAGGCTACTGGAGAAGATCTAAATGCACCACAGCAAATGCGCAAAGCTTGATTTTGTATTACCTCTATCTTTTTAAGTAATGTTTTGTTCGCAGAACTGTATACTACACAACCATAGTCTATGTTTGATCTAATCACAGCATAATAAATTATTTTCAATGACTGACAGCTTGCCCCCCACTCAGCTCCTGACAAGCACCTTAATACATTTATTCCTTTCTTGCATTTTTCTATCAATTTCTGAATATGTATTTTAAAACTTAATTTAGAGTCCATCCACATACCCCAAAATCTTACTACATTAACTTGCTCCAGCTGATAACCATACATTTTGACATTCAATCTTGGATTCTTTTTCTTTTTCGAAAAACATATTACTTGTGTTTTTGCCACAAAAACGAAAACCCCAACTATTCGCCCATTTTTCCACCTCATTCACTGCTTTTTGCATTTTACTTTCTACAAATAGAACATTTCACCCCCTTTTCCATAGTGCTCCATCATCCGCATATAATGATCTTCCTAGTATCTACGTTATGATAGATGTAATTAATCATTCAATTAAAAAGAATAGGACTGCTCACACTTCCCTGGGGAGTTCCATTCTCAATTGGAAGAATCTGAGAAAAAGCAGTCCCTACTCTTACTTGAATCGTTCTTCCAAACAAGAAACTCAGAATCCAGTTATACATTTTTCCATCAATTCTCAAGCTTTCCAATTTCAATAAAAGCCTCTCTTTCCACAACATATCGTAAGCTTTTTCTACATCAAAAAAGACTCCCACAAGCACTTCTTTATTAACTTGAGCTTTTCGAATTTCAGCTTCCAGACATACTACTGTATTGAATCCAACGTATTTCTCCATTTTCTAAATCCACTTTGACATGCTGAAAAAATGTTTCTACTTTCAATCACATATGTCAACCTATTCATATAACCATCCGTTCCATAATTTTGCATAAATTTGATGTCAACGCAATAGGTCTATAATTAATTGGCTGAGAGTGGTCTTTACCTGGTTTTGCTATTGGCACTATGACCCCATGCCTCCAATCTGCAGGCAAATTCCCTGTCTCCCATATTTTGTTAAAAAGTCTTAAAATCATACTTAATGATAATTCTGATAAGTGCTTTATCATCTCATAGCATATGTCATCCTTGCCTGGAGAAGTATATTTGACCCCCACTAGCACTCTCTTTAACTCATACAATGTAAATTCTGAGTCCAACATACTTTCTGATGGATTCTTCTTTACATATATGTGAGCATTCTCCCTAACTTTCTGTTCCCTATATTTCCTCATATTCTCTGAAATATTTTCATTACTGTGCACCTTTACGAAAGTTTCCACTAACATCTCTGCTTTATCTCTATCTTTTATTGCTATTTTTCCATTATTTACTAAAACTGGAATGTTGTTATTTCTCTGAATCCCTCCCATCTTCCTAATCATATTCCAAACTTCATTAATTTCAATTTCTTCCCCAATTCTATTACGAAATTCTCTCCAGTAATTTCTTTTTGCTTTTCTTACTTCTCTCCTCACTATTGCCTGTGCTCTCTTGAAGTTAATGTACTCATTAAACAATACTGATTTTCTGGCTTTCTTCATTGCTTTATTTCTTTCCCTAACTGCCTTACTTCACTCTTCATTCCACCACGGTACTGCTTTTTTACTATTTATAGTTTTCTTTTTTCCTATTACTTCCTCTGCCGTATTCCTTAACATTTCACTTATTTTCTTACTTAATTCTTCAATGCCTTCAATATCATCTACCATTTCACACATATTGTTATGACATAATTCTTTAAAAAGCTCTCAGTTGGCTGCATTAAATTTCCATCTTGGAATTCTCTCCACCAATGTTTGGGTAATGTCCACACCAATTTTACACCATATAGGATAATGATCACTTCCCATTGTACTTTGTTTACTTGCATTACATTCACATTTTCTAGCTAGGATTTCTGACACTAGAGTAATATCTAAAGCGGATTTACGCCCATGAGTTACGTCTATTCTTGTAAAACATCCATTGTTAATACATACTAACTGTCCCCAGTCTAACATTTCTTCCACAATTAACCCATTATAATCTGTTTTAAAACTCCCCCATAGTGTATTATGGGCATTAAAATCACCACACCATATTACTTTCTGATTTGTGTTACACATGGATTGTAAAAAATAATTACTTTAATACGGCTCCCTTCCCAGACTTCCATCACTACCACCCCCTTGTCCCCACTCTCTTCAACATTCCTATATCCCACACCTTGTTTTATAAATGTAGCTATCCCACCTCCAATACCTTGTTTCTTGTCTTTCCGAATTACCTCATATCCTTGTAAAACAAAATTCAACTGAGGTTTGAGCCATGTTTCTTGAACACATATTATATCAGGTTTTTTTCCTAAATCAGAAATGAACTTTTTAAACTCTTGCCCATTAGCTATTAAGCTTCTCGCATTCCACTGGAATATTAACAGCACCATTACGGACCACCACATCCCGGTTGAGTGTATGTTGTTTGCATCTTTAATTTCTCATTAATCATATCCACTGAAATATTTTCAATCTCTAGATACTTTTCTGCTGCTTTGATTATAATTCTGATTCTTTCTGTCCGGCTTTCAGTTTGCGCTGAACAATTCACTACTTTAGCCATAAAAGTAACAAATGCAACATTGTTCTTAATCCCAAAATTCTCTTTTGTGTTTTCCTTCGCCATTTCCATCTTTTGTTGTATGATTTCTTTACTTTTGTCTCCTGATTCCACATTCTTTACTACTTTTTTAAGAGCCTCAGAGTATGACAATCCTTCCTGTATTCTAACATTTTGAACTTGAGCTGCATGTTTCCTCACCTTGCACCCTCCATATTGTTATGCACCACTAGATGGCACTCAAGCTTCTTGCGTTATATAGATGTGTATAGGAAGGAGAGAGACGAGTGAGAAGAGTACTGGGCATGTGCCTGCATGTTATGCAGACGGTTAGTGCTTGTTAATAAAGTGCATACGAAGGATTCACAGTTTCCAGTTTCTTGTCTGAAGACATAACACATATCCCGCACTGTGTTCCCCTCCACAATTACAACACTTGGGATAAACTTCTTGGAAGCGACGACCTGACCGGATCCAGCCATGAGATAGCTCATTAGATATGCATACAGGCCAGCTGTCATTGGCTTAAGCTTGCTACTTGTCAGTTCCTGGTCCCGCCCAGTTTCCATGGTAACTTCTCCGCGCCAGTGTATGACACACATTCAGCGCGCAACGCACACCCATTAATACACGTCAAACTGGGATTAATACATAATTTTAACAATTTAAAATATCATAAATTATTATTAAATTTCTAATTAATAGCCTTTTTATTTTAAAATATATACATATGTTAAATTTTGCCTGTTAAATAATTTAGCCAGTATTCCATAGATGCCTTTGACTGTATTTATAAAAATGTCCTGTAAGAGCTTAGAAGAACACTATCATTTAGCCACTGCTGTACCAACAGAGGCCCAGCAGTGGCAAGCCGCTGGTGGCGTGCCACCCAAAAAAAGCTGGCAGACCGACAGCATTTTTGCATTGGTCAGCTTCCATTATATTGTTTTAATGTGATTTTTTTCTCGTTGCTTCAAAGAAGCTGGGCAAATATTATTTTCTGTTCGAGTGTCTAATTCTGAATTTATGTCATTCACGGAGCTGCTCGGGTTCTACTTTGAAAGGGACGGGAGCCTACTCCAGACATCCTTCTAGCTCACCACATGTACAGCCTAATCCGAGGACTATATTATGCATGTGCTGCACGCGTGGATCGGTTCTCCGTTGTTAGTTTGATTTGCACCCTAGTGAAAAAAAATATGCTAAGTATACTTGCATCCAGACTAATTGTCAGTATGCTTTAAGTGTATTAATGATTAGTTAATTTGAAGTGTGCTATTTTGGACTAATTTTGTACTAAGTACATTTTAGTTGTAATTAAATTGTAGTAAAGCATAACTATAAGTGTATTTAGTGTACTTTTATGTGCTAAATTGGAACAACTTCAAGTACACTCAGTACACTTTAAGTATATGCCTGTGTATGATAATGGCATGCTTGATTAGTGATATTAAAGTGTACTTTTTTGTATAAGTACATTACAAATTAATTACGAGTGTCTTCAAAACACAAAAGTAATATACCATAAATATATTATTTTTGAGTAAAAATTGTCGTGATTCTGCCTCATCTTGTCATGTCTTTCTTGATCTTGTGGCAGAATCACGGCAGGATCCCTTGTTATATGTGGAGAGAAGCCGTTTTGGCTTTCCATATACTCCTTCTCTCCGGTGTCTCGTCATTGACCCTGCCCCTCTCGTTTCCTGTATTGTTTCCCTGCCGTGTCTTATGTTTTTCACCTGCCCCTCGTTATCTTCCTTCGTTTGTCTTCCCTTTAAATAGTCCTCATGTTTCATTGTCTGGTTGCTCGTGCATTGCGTTCGGTGTTCCACTGTTCTTGTTGGCCTCCTATGTTTGCCTTTGTTGCCTGTTCCTGTTCCTGTTGTTGCTGTTTCGTCAGTCTTAGTAAGTGTGCAGTTTAGTTAACTATGTCAAGTGTTGGTCAGTCTAGTGTTTAGTTAGTCTTCGTTCTGTGTTTGCATATTATTTTCTTGTTCCTGTTTTTTACCCCATTGTGGGTCTTTGCTTTGTGTTTATTGTTCAAATAAAGTCTGTATTGTTAACCCCTTAATCCCCGCTGCCTGCAATTGGGTTCTCCTCACATTTCATGACAGAATGCACGAGCCCAAACTGAACCCAGCAGGCAGCAAACATGGACAATGCAGCGTCGTCCCTACGTTCTCGCCAAGCCCACTTGCTGCTTGGGTTCCGTCAGGGGAGTTACGGGAAATGGGAGTTCGCCAGAGCATTCTCAGCGGTGGTGGAGGAAACCGAGTTTAGTGAGGCAGAGTTAAAAGTGATTTTTGACTGCTGCCTCACTCGGCACCTCACGCTGTCAGAGAAGAAGGTGTTGGGTCCCCTAGGGTTTGCGGATATGGTCAGGTACGTGGTCAACCGGGACGCTCCCGGGGGTGAGGTCCCAGTTGGAACTTCCACCCCGCGGTTGAGTGTACCAGAAGACCTCGTCCTGGCTGCTGTTACCCGGGGGTCCTCCTGGCGGCGCCCGTGGCAAGTGGGGGAAGAGAGATTCGAGGACGATGTCTGCAGCCGGCATCCAGTCCGGTTCAGCCGGCATCCAGTCCGGTGCAACCGGCATCCAGTCCGGTGCAGCCGGCTTCCAGTCCGGTGCAGCCGGCATCCAGTCCGGTGCAGCCGACGTCCCAGCCGCTGCAGCCGACGTCCCAGCCAATGCAGCCGGCATCCAGTCCGGTGCAGCCGGCGTCCAGTCCGGTATCCAGTCCGGTTTCCAGTCCATTCCGCCGTCCAGTCCGGTGCAGCAGCCGGCCTTCCAGCCGGTGTTCCAGCCGGTGATTCAGCCGGCCTTCCAGCTGGGGAGTCTGCCGGTGATTCAGCAGGTCTTCCAGCCGGTGATTCAGCTGGTGTTCCAGCCGGTGACTCAGCCGGTCCCCAGCCTTGTGCGGCCTGTCTTCCAGCCGGCACCCAGCCTTGTCCGGCCGGTCTTCCAGCTAGCACCCAGCCTTGTCCGGCCGACTTTCCAGTTGGCGGTTCCCCCCACGACTTCCCCTGTTAAGTCCCCAGGGACCAAGACTGTTCCCACTGTGGAATGGGACCGGGTTGGACCTGCACGGTTTCGGCGGATGGAGCTTCCTGGGTCGCGTCTCGTGGGCTCTCCCTGTTCTTCGTGGACATTGCTCGGTTGCTTTGGTCGGGGTCACTGAGTGCAGCTATGACACGTCAGAGGAGATTTGGCCCTCCCGGCTGAGCCTGGTTTCTCCCGAGTTTTTTTTTTCTCCATTATTCATCATTGGAGTTTGGGTTCCTCGCCACAGCAGAGCAGTGCAGTGTTGGCTTGCTCACCGGGAGACTGCATTTATTTATTAATTAATTTATTAGATATTATTTATTAGAATGATCTTGCTTGGTCTATAAACACCATGCACTGTGCTTTGTTTTACCTTTCTGTGTTTTTCTTATTTGCTCCTGTAAAGCTGCTTTGGAACAATGCACATTGTGAAAAGCGCTATATAAATAAAATTGAATTGAATTGACTTTGTTGTTCCCACTCCCCCCCCTCCCTTTTTTGTTATTTTCATTGACTCACCCCAACCCAAGTGTTGTGTTTGCTTGTTTGCCCTTGATTTTGTTTACTATGTCTTGTTGGATTTTGTCACTGTCACAGTCTGTCTTGTCCTGTTTGTCACCCTGAGGAGCGTCTGGATATCGCTCCTTAAGGCGGGGGTTCTGTTGTGATTCTGCTTCATCTTGTCATGTCTTTCTTGATCTTATGGCAGAATCACGGCAGGATCCCTTGTTATATGTGGAGAGAAGCAGTTTTGGCTTTCCATATACTCCTTCTCTCCGGTGTCTCGTCATTGGCCCCACCCCTCTCGTTTCCTGTATTGTTTCCCTGCCGTGTCTTATGTTTTTCACCTGCCCCTCGTTATCTTCCTTCGTTTGTCTTCCCTTTAAATAGTTCTCATGTTTCATTGTCTGGTTGCTCGTGCATTGCGTTCGGTGTTTCACTGTTCTTGTTGGCCTCCTATGTTTGCCGTTGTTGCCTGTTCCTGTTGATGCTGTTTCGTCAGTCTTAGTAAGTGTGCAGTTTAGTTAACTATGTCAAGTGTTGGTCAGTCTTTAGTTAGTCTTCGTTCTGTGTTTGCATATTATTTTCTTGTTCCTGTTTTTTACCCCATTGTGGGTCTTTGTTTTGTGTTTATTGTTCAAATAAAGTCTGTATTGTTAACCCCTTAATCCCCGCTGCCTGCAATTGGGTTCTCACATTTCATGACAAAAAATATGCTACTTTTTCCCAATGCTGAATGCACTTGTTGTCAGGGTCATTACAATAAATTACACATTACTTCAATAACAGACAGATACACGTAATGAACAACTCAAACAGTGTTTATTTAAACCTCACATGGTTTTAGCATTGGAAAACAGAAAAAAGCACCATGTTTTTAAAATAAAAAGAATGCTGAAAGAAAACAAAATTTAATTTTTCTTGCTAAATTGCTCATTGTTGCACTTCAGATGCGGTTGTGTGTGGAAACTCCACAAGAACAGCATCTGTTAACAATGTAAAAGAGGTAAGGTCAGAGGGCATGTTCATACAACTTTTTGTTTCCACTACATCAGACAGTTAACATCATGTATTAAACCCAAACTACTTAAAGTACATCATGAATAGCAGTGAGGAAATGTATCAGTATATCATGTCAATATTGCTTCCAGTGTATTAATCAAACATAAGGCGTCTTTATACAGGCGAGTTAAGGCGTCTCTGTGGCGGATTAAATTTCTGTGTAAAGACGCAATGCCGCACGAAAGCCGATCTAAAATATGCCGCCTCTGACCCTCCTCAGAGCCTAGTATCAAAGGCGACTCTGATGCGGCTCAGGTTTAGTGTAAATGAAGGCGCATTAAAGCCGCTCTAAACTACGTCATTGTCATGTCAGCAGAAAGTGAGAGAGTGAAGATAAAGCCAAAAACACACAGCCACATTTGTTTTAGGCTAATAATAACAACACAGGTTTTTTAAATAATTCAAACAATTTTTTCGTTTCATTTTTTCATAAAATGATTTAATGAGGAAAAATGTTAGGAGTATTTTTGTTTACTCAGGCAGGCTGTGGCACAGTTTGAATGCAGGATGTAAATTTTGAGACCGTTTTCAGCCATTAAAATAGTTTAGATTAGTTTTTAATGGCAAATTACATTTATTTCGTTTCGTTTCTTTTTAAAGTTAATTTAGAAAAATGTTTGGAGTATGATTGTTTGTGACTCAGGCCCGGCATGCAGATTTTTTTATTTGAACTCATGACATTGTTTAAATTCCTCCTTAAGCTCCTCTTTTTCGTGGAAAAAAACTTTTTCGTGTCCGGTACGTGTGACACGATCACATGCAGACATGTTTTACTGTGCGTCTCAAACTGCTTCAAATATTAGGTTTGTCGGACATTATACAGTGTCGCAGAGTTGTTTGAAAAGCTCTCGTGTTACTTAAGCAGATGGATCTCCGCAACACACGCATGAAGTCGAACACTTAATAAATCACAAACTTAACATTGTGTTGTGATGAGAGAGTTTGTGCTTTTCTTACCGTTTACCTCAAAACAGTCGCATCATAATAATGTAAGTGTGCTTTGGTCCAGATCGTAAAGTGAGGACAGTAGCGCTTGTGCACAGATGCCCGGCCCTAGGATCATACATTATTTGGGTCTTGTCGGGCTAGGATTGAAATGCAGGATTTTGTCGTTATATTTCCAGACGCATCTCATTGAGGACAGTATTTCATACACGAAAACGATCTGGTAACATTTGCTGTAACATCGGAACTGTTCATTTACCTGGTCGACAGTGACTTTGTGGCTCTTTAAAACAACTTTTGGCGTCTTTCAATATGCGGTGAGGTGCCCGAGAGTGTTTGTTAGCTAGGACAATCATTTAAAATGTTGCATTTATAGCCTATTATTGCTTTTATGCTAAAGTATGCATTGTTATTATTAGTGTCAGTATATATTTTGAGTTTATATTGTTTAATTTAAGATATTATTTCATCAGCATATTGTTAGAACTGTGCTTTTGTTGTTATGTTCAGCATTATTTCGCATTATTTTAATTCCTGTGTAAATGCATTTATGCCGCTTTAGAGCTGCATTAACGCTCTGTGTAAATACTCATTTTCGTGGTTTTAAACCGCTTCAGATTCGGTATCTGTGCTACCTTTGCTGTGTAAAGAGGACATAGTATACAAGAGAGGTAACGTCACAATACAAATCAAATGATACAACACTATTCAAGTTGTATAGTAAGATGCAAAAGTAGTATTTATATTACAGATCAGGCTAAATTGTAAAAGAAACGTACATTTTCTATGAAGCTGCTTTGAAATGGTGTGTATTGTGAAAAACACTATACAAAATAATTGGAACATTTTATTTTATGAATAGTAAAAAAAAAGAGAGGTTAGAAAGTCTATTGGAAACACTGTCCCTGAAGTAAAAGAAATGACAGAAAATACATCTGCAAGAAGTACAAAATGGGTCTGCATGGGGATGACATTTATAGATGGATGTCTTTGGATACACCAAATAGTGGCTGACATGATAACTACCAGTCTGCAGAAGTACTTGTTGCACAATTCAGTTACATGTTTGTAATAAAATCACATCAATAATGTTAGTTTATAATAATACATATGTACTTGTTATGCAGTAATGTAATGCATATGTGTATTTACTTTCTTATATTTAATATTGAGCAGGGGTATACTCACTTCTGTTGTATACTGTATTTAAAGGCTATTATGGCTGGTTTAAAAATACTGACTTTCAATTGTAACCGATTCGTATTTTGATGAACTGATGTCATTTCTTAAATCTCAATAATACATTTTTCAGTCTAGCTGTTTTCAGTTGATGAATGAACATCAAGCATCCCTCTTATTCAGTAAATAGCAATAAGCCTTGTGCTTTTTTTTACTTTTGTTAAGAAAAAGTATGTCTCAAATTCTTTTCATTTCATTAAGAATTTCAAACAATAAATAACACTTTGGTGTGAGAGACTGCTGTAGTGCCTCAGTTCAAGTGGCATGTGATCCAATCAATATTTATGTCATTACAGAGCTAAAAATTACTGTTAAGCTTAATTGTGGTAATATTGTAGTACAACTGAGTTTTTTTTCCATTCAGAAAACTTTTCATTACTGTCCAAAAGATATATCCCAATTAATCAACATACAATTGAATCATAATTTGATACTCAGACTCTATCATTTACTTAATTTACAAATAATTAACTTAATTAATTAAGTTTTTTGGGGGGGACCCCGTCTTCCAGATTTTCCTGTTAGGGTAGACTCTGCCAGCAGTTCCTTTGTGAACACCAGAACAGCCAGCTCCTGGGCAAAAATTGTGATCCGAGATCTGTTCAGCCGCTGGAAGGCCCTCTTCGGAACACTCACTCCACTTCCAGCCAAGGAGTGCTGTATAAAGAGCAGGAGGGAGAGAGAAAGAGAGACTCAACTGACAAATTAATACATAGTAGGGAGATACCTATGATGAATACATTTTATTCCAATATGAAAATGTGCAAAAAACAAGCTTTTTTGGAAAAACAATGCTAGCAGTAAGTTTCACTATAGAGTTGTATGACAGTTGGTTAATATTTGTGGTTACTCTTGTAACCTTACCAGTTTAAACTCTCAATCAATTCAAGCCATTTAAAGGCAATCAAATGTGAAAGAACAGCAAGCAAGTAATGAATTGAGTCCCTGACAGATGGATCACTTTAATATTAATCCATTTTAACATAAAATTACATGGTAGAGATTCTGCATTCTAAACATCTATGAATTGACTATACTGTAGATCTTAGCCCTTAAGTGTAACATACCATTTCAATTTCACTGGCCAAAGTACTAGAGACAGATGACATTCCTGATGAGGGGATCCCACCGGGTGAGGCAATCAATGATCGAACACACTGCACACACTCCTTCATTGATTTAATCATTTCTGGGAGCTCTATGTGACAGTAAGGGGGGAAAAGGTAAGTTAGTGTTGTTTGACTAATAAGAACATTTGTCTTGTGCATCTTAGGCATTTGACAGATGGATGAAATGTAAAAGCTGGCCAGTATTACATAAATATTGGTACTAATGTTCAGTGCAGGGCAGTCATGCGTATTGTGGCACTTTGCACTGTAATGTCAATGCCAACATGAAAAAACCTACCACGAAGGGATGTCAGAATTTCTTCATCAATTTGGAACAGCATTTTCGGCCCAGTGTTAGAGTCCTTTATCTGCAAACAAACAATGAAATATAAGCACATTTAAACTTTTTATTAAAGTCACATATCTTGTTAACGTGTTACAATAAAAAAGCAGGAAAAAAAATGAAAAAAAAATTATGATGCTCAAATTTTGTGGGTGTTGTAGGGAGTGGGGGGGGCTTGTTGGTTGTGGTTCAGGGCGTTTCATTTGCTGGGACTGTGTGGGTCTGGTCTGGTTGGTCTTGTTTTGTGGTCGATGTCGGACAACAGAGGAATAAAGTTAATTATGCCATTACTACTTTTCCCTGGTTGTTCCTCTGTTGTCTGTTGTTGATCGCGGAATGGGACCGGGTTGGACCTGCATCAAAACAGGCAAAGCATAAAACAACAAAAAAGACCTCCATTCAGATGCTTTCCAGAATTTACGGTCTTTCACTGATCTTGGGGCCCTTGTGACTTCCAAAGGTGGGTTAATGGCCATAAGTCCCTGGTCTAAGTCATTGGTCTTTGAGCCCAAGTACCAGTCTTCCTTATGGTGTTTACTGTCCAGCCACAGAGATGTTATCTGTTTAGTTACACCAAGGCAGACACTGTGCTGGTACTCTGGAACGAATCCTGTGATCATGTTAAAGCTCTCAAGTTCCATCAAAGGTGATGGTCCTTTTACACCCATTACTGGTTGAGCAGGTGTTGCCAGCATAGCATGCCGGAAATGATCTGTCTCTGTCCTTAAAGGTGGATCTGGTGTTTCCCAAATATATGGGCCACCCCCGTAGTGGAGGCAAAAGTCACACCCATATTTTCCATTGAACTGCTTTGTGTTTCTCAGGAGGGGCCGGGCAATTGAATCAGAAGAGCAGAGGAGTGAATGAACCTTGCTTGTATGCTCTACGTTTTCAGAGTCCCTCCATTTGATTCCAATCTGTTGTAGTTCCTTGAGCTGTGACACAAAAGCAGTTAAAAATGTTATCATATTTGGCTTGCTGTTACCAACCCATAAGCATGGTACGCATATGTTCCTTGCACGGTCGCTTGGTGACAGCTCAATAATTTGACACTGGATTGGCCATATCTGAACATTATTACTTTTAAAAACCGGAATTCCATCACAATTCCACAAGATTGATATGTCATCAGGCCCCATTTGTCCACTCTGCTTGATCTTTTGATATTCTTCCCCACACTGAATATCAGTACTAGAAAGTAAGATCCAGCCCTTAGGTTTTTCTCTGTGTCAAATTCAGCTTTACAAGAAGGACAGTTTTGTGGTGCTGTCTCAATAGCTCCCAAGTAGCTTTCACAGTTGATAGAATAAAAATGTGGCACGTACTGGCCAAATTGTCCATATGCTTTATGGAAAAGATATGAAGTTGCTGGCACCAAGCCAGGGAAATGTTCATTGAACATAGTAAGAAGATCCTGAAGAGCTACTTCTGTCAAATTGTGGCGCAGTACATACAACATGAGTAAGAGCAGACTCTGTCCCTTTGTGAGAGGAGCACCAGGGTATACAAGATCATCTTCATGTTGTTTCTGTGTAAAAAGACATGGCTGATCACATTAACTACTACAAAAAAATATAAAACACAAGCAGAAATATCACTGACGGTGTTTTTCATTTAAGACAGGTGGCTTACACAGTCAACATAAATGAATACCATGTGTATAGATATCTACGCACCTTCCTTTGGTTTGAATCTTCATTTCCTTGGCTCCTCTCTTTTCCTGGTCTCTGTCCTTGTCTACTTCCATCCTCTTCCTTTCTCTCCTCTTGTTCACTTCCATCTTCTTCAAGGTCTTCTTGTTCACTTTCACCATCTGTCTCTCTGTCCTCTTGCTCATCTCCCTCTTCTTCCTCATTTCCACTTCCATCACCTTCTGTGTATACCTCTTGTCCATTTCCATCATCTTCCTCTCTGTCCTCTTGTCCATCTCTATCATCTTCCTCACCTTCCTCATATCCACTTCCATTATCTTCCACTCTGTCCTCTTGTCCAATTTTATTATTTTCCTCTCCTTCCTCAATTATATTTCCATTGTCTTCCTCTCCTTCTTTATTTGCATTTACATCATCTATCTGTCTTTCCTCTTGTTCACTTTCTTTTGTGCTTTCAAGTTCGCTCTCTTCTCTTCAGTAGGATTTGAGAGAAGAATCTGAAACAAATGTGTACACCAAAGGTAAGTGCAGCTTCACAAAACAAATGCAAAACAAAACAGCAGTATTTTAATACAGGCTGAATGTAATGAATTCAAAATATTAATAAATAAACAGCCCACCATCACAGTCTGGGGCATTGAAGCTGTGCGAGGCCCATCCAAACACAAACGTCTGGTTGAACATTTCGGTTATCATGACATTTTTTTATTATAAATAACATTGTTTTTTACAATTATGTACCTTTTTGTAAACTTTTCTTCTGTAATTAGTTGTTCGGGAAATTGGAGATGTATGAAGAAATGTCTTGTATAACAACTTCTTCTGTTTCTGTGGATACAGTACAAACAAAATTAAATAACTTAAAGTAACTGCTATCTAATAGTTCAGTACTTGTGATGTCTCCTTTTTAACATTTCTGAAGTACAGTGAATTATAGTAAACATTTTAAGTCTATGTACCTTTTGTTTAGGCAAAAGTGTATTTTTGTACACAAAAGTTAAAAAAATATTAAATAATAATATCCTCCTGTGACCCAGGAATAGACTTTTGACCACTGTAGTAGACATTATATTTGAGTGAATTTCTCTGACACCACACATGTAACAGCTTTACAGGACAAGTGGATGCCCTGTAAAGAGCACATTACTTTCAAAGAGACCAAATGTTTGAAGTTTTTACCATGACAAAAACTTCTCCTTAGTCTTTAAAAATGACTGAATTAATTTAAAGATTAAATGAAGCACTTTTGCAGAAATATAACAAATATGACTTTCTGTTACAAAACAGGGCCACTGTAGAGGACATCGGGGGCCAGTTGCATAAACAAAGCCGTTTAAGACAGTGTCTTAAGTGATAGTATGACCAATTAGTTAATCAAAGGGCAATCAGTTTAACCTTATAGAATATTAATTTACACCAATCTCTGGTTTTATGTAACTGACTAAAAAAAGGAATGAACATACTTAGAAAAAAATGTGAATGAACTAGTAAGACTAGTCTTAGCAGTTTATGCAGGAAGTAAATCATGTTTACCAGGCAGTTTGGGAGGACACAATAAGTGAATAGGGAAAGTAATTATATATTAATATTCCTATGAAATATTACATATTACTATGAAAATGTTGTAAATTATTACTCCCATTATTACACTTCATTTTTCATTACTGTTGACCCAAGAACACAATAATATGCAAATTAGATACAGTTTATAGTACATTGTATTGAATGGGTCTGCCCATTTATTGCCATTTTGCCCACATATTGCATAAATTATAGTATATTAATTCATTCCATTAGCTTTCACAACATATAATAATGATTTACTGAATACTGATAATGATTACTGTTATACAAGATTGTGATAGGTGATCACAGCTTTCCTGTGGCTCAGTGGCTAGAGCATGGTGCTAGCAACGCCAAGGTCATTGGTTCGATTCTAGGGATTGCACAAACTTACAAATGTGTAGCATAATGAAATATAATTCGTTTTTAGCGTCTGCCAAATGCATAAATGTAAATGATTTTAAAAAACCAGTAAGCATAATATAACATGAATAATATATATATATATATACACACACACACACACACACGCACGCACGCACGCACGCACGCACGCACACACACACACACACACACACACACGTATATATATATATATTGTGGTAAACAATGTAACGTTAATGACATGGAAAAAAATACTAAATAAAAAAAAACGTTTCTGGGTCTCAGGACGATATGAGAATAATTAAGATTGATAATACTGCAAAAGGAAAAAAAATATGTTTTTCGTTTACCTTTTTCTGTTGAAGTTTTCTGTATTTTGAGGTTCTTGGCGTATCTGGTTGGGTCCCATCGGATTTTAAAAGTGTCTTATACTGTCGTTTTGATGCCATGATGATTTCAGGGTATTAACTACTGGATTCTACAGTTTTTATTTTGAGAAAATCGGCGCCAAGGTATGTGTCCAATCAAGTGTCTTAATGTTGCCTTCAGCCAATCAGAGCAGCAGATGGTACTCACGTCGCTGGATGCTCCCGCGCTACGCAACGTCTTTTGCAGCAGGATACGTTACTAAGACACAATGCCGTTCCAGTTTGCAATTTATTACTTATATGATAAGTCATTAAAAGTGGAGAGTACATCGATCCTTCTAGCTAATAAAGACCAGCTTAGTCAAGTTACGTCAAAACCTGACCTTGATGGAGACGACAATTGGCTAGAAATAAAGTGGCCTACACGTAAAGAACCAGAGAAGACTGTGCCTGCAAAAGTCATGCTGTTTGGAGGTCTGTATTTTTATTTCTTGTATACACTTTCAAGTGTTTTATTGCGCTGTTGTGTCGCCTTTTTCGTAACGTTAGCAGGTGTAGGCTAAACTTTATTTGCACCTATTATCAGATTCGTTCAAAGACCTCGTCGTGAAGAAAAACTTACTTATTTTGGGAAAGGACATATGGAAAAAGGATGAAAGCAGGGGTGTTCGTGTCAAAAAGAAAATGTTGGACACCAACAACAAGGTGGAGGCTAAAAAAACCCGGCTGGTAAGTGGATATGGATGAGTCTCTATGTAATATTGACAATTTGATAGTGATAGTAATTTCTTAATTTGCCAGAAGATTCCATGCATGTAATATTAAATATGAGCCTATCTAAACATCCATTGAGGAAAAATCTCCTATACTCTTGTCATCAGAGTCTCTAACTAACGTTACCTCAGTTAGTTCACAACTGTGTGCACTTGAAAAAAACGGATGCATTATCATGTTAATTTTTAAAATTCTTTCCTTAAGAGTAGTACTTTGTTTTTCTCTNGCCTCTCTGGCAGACATCTGCAGAGCTGCGGGTTGGGCTACACCCATCACCTTCCGAGGTCCTACAGCCTTCGCGTAAAACCGGTCGGCGAGTCTTGCGGGCATCAGGCAAGACCGGCGACCGGTAGGGTGTACGCCTATGACAGTACCTGACCCTAGGGGGTCAGCGTACTACTAGCCTCCCTTCTTCCCCCACTGGGTGAAGAACAGCACTCCATCCATCACTAGCAAGCACCTCCTGTGGGCGGGCTGGGCAGAGCAGCCCTGCCCCTTAGGCCGGGTATCACCTGAGTTATTCGCAACATAGCTCTAACCGGACCTAGTGCTACCAGACGTTGCAACCCCCCAGCAGGGCGGTTCCGTCTGATGTATCCTCATGCTGGTTCCCACCTTGGTAACCCATGACCTCCTTAGGTGGACCTCCACCTCGCGGTTAACTCCTTCAGTCCGCACTTTCTTCCCTGAGTTCTCTCCCATCGGTGAGACCATGTTGGTATCTCCACTAGTCTCCTCCCTGTGGTAGGAAGTGGTCTCTGTAGCGCATCCCCCGCTTGAGGAAGTAGCGCTTACCCAGTGGCCTTACGGTTCCGGGCGGCTTCTCGCTGTTAGAGAAACAAGGCCGCCGCCTGTGAGGCCGAAGGTAGGGGCCTTCCCACCTTTCAAGAAAGCTCTGGGACCCCCTACCTACCCACTGGTAGGTTACAATTTCGCGGTAGCGTCACGGCTGACACGCCCAGGCCAGTCACCGTCGCTTCGTTGAGATTGTGACAGGGCACGTGTTATGGCGTTTTCCATTGGAACCCCATCTGTCGGTTCGACACAACGTCGAGAGACCGACAGAAAGGGAACGTCTCGGTTACGTTTGTAACCTCGGTTCCCTGATGGAGGGAACGAGACGTTGTGTCCTCTTGCCACAACACGTGCTGTCCACTGCAGCAGTCGTGAGAGGTCTCAGGCTCCTCAGAACTAAGGTGAATGAATGAGGCACGCCGTCTCCCTTTTATACCCGGATATCCGGGGGCGGAGTCCGGCATGCAAATTTCATTCGCCAATTTTCATTGGCCTTTTCTAAGAAGTCGGAAGTGATTGGTTCTCAAGGACGAACCCCATCTGTCGGTTCGACACAACGTCTCGTTCCCTCCATCAGGGAACCGAGGTTACAAACGTAACCGAGACTTCTTGGTTTAATACTCCCGAATACTTTCAATGCCAAAATAAAAATGTGCACACTGAGCCAAATTGTCCATATGCTTTTAGAAAAATATGAAGTTGCTGGCACCAAGCCAGGGAAATGTTCATTGAACATAGTAAGAAGATCCTGAAGAGCTACTTCTGTCAAATTGTGGCGCAGTACATACAACATGAGTAAGAGCAGACTCTGTCCCTTTGTGAGAGGAGCACCAGGGTATACAAGATCATCTTCATGTTGTTTCTGTGTAAAAAGACATGGCTGATCACATTAACTACTACAAAAAAATATAAAACACAAGCAGAAATATCACTGACGGTGTTTTTCATTTAAGACAGGTGGCTTACACAGTCAACATAAATGAATACCATGTGTATAGATATCTACGCACCTTCCTTTGGTTTGAATCTTCATTCCTGGCTCCTCTCTTCCTGGTCTCGTCCTTGTCTACTCCTCTCTTCCTTTCTCTCTCTCTTGTTCACTTCCATCTCTTCAAGGTCTTCTTGTTCACTCTTCCACATTGAAGCAATCTAGATCGTGTAGTATCGTGAAGAAGGCTGTTTTGTGACATTTGAGATGTGATTTTTAAATGACAGGTTTCTGTCTAATATAACGCCGAGGTCTTTAACTGTATATTTGTTGGAGTAACAGTGCAGCCTTCAATTTGCAGGTCATAATCCGAAATATTCTGCTCACGTGTCTTTGGTCCGATAAGTAATATTTCTGTTTTATTAGAATTTAAAAGAAGGAAATTACAAGTCATCCAATGCTTTATATCGTCGATGCACTCTGCCAATTTGGATAGTTGGAAGGAATCATCTGGTCTTGATGAGATATATAGCTGAGTATCATCTGCATAACAGTGGAAGCTAATTCCATGTTTTCTAATAATGTTTCCAAGGGGCAGCATGTATATGGAGAATAGCAAGGGTCCTAAAACCGATCCCTGAGGTAATCCATAATTTACTTGCGTTAGATTTGATGATTCCCCATTTAAATGGACAAATTGATGTCTGTCTGATAAGTAAGATCTGAACCATTGTAGTGCCTGTCCCTGAATACGGTATAATTGTGTAAGCGATCTAGAAGTATTTTATGGTCTACAGTATCGAACGCAGCACTAAGGTCGAGCAGGACTAGGAGTGAGATGTTACCTTTATCTGATGCTATAAGCAGGTCGTTTGTAATTTTAACAGCGCAGTTTCAGTACTATGATGCGTCTAAAGCCTGACTGGAATTTTTCGTGTATGTCATTATTTTGTAAGAAAGAGCACAACTGAGTGGACACTACTTTTTCTAGTATTTTAGACAGGAAGGGAGATTTGAAATCGGTCTATAGTTTCCTAGTTCATTGGGGTCTAAGTTTGGTTTCTTGATAAGAGGCTTAATGAGGCCAGTTTAAAGGCTCCTGGGACATGGCCTAGATTAATTGACGAGTTGATAATGTTATAAATGGGCTCAATTGCAACGGGTAATAACTCTTTTAATAATTTAGTTGGTATGGGGTCTAATAAGCAAGTTGTAGGTTTAGATGTTGCAATAAGTTTAATTAAATCTTCCTGTTTTATAGGTGAAAAACACTGTAGCCTTTCTTTTGGGGCGATGGTTGG
This sequence comes from Triplophysa rosa, assembly GCF_024868665.1. Classification (NCBI taxonomy): domain Eukaryota; kingdom Metazoa; phylum Chordata; class Actinopteri; order Cypriniformes; family Nemacheilidae; genus Triplophysa; species Triplophysa rosa. Next base: position 16,820,842 of record NC_079896.1, on the reverse strand, counting down.
TACTAATTTATAGGACAACTTGGAGGTTGAGTTTTTACTATTTTGTCTCGTATGTTTTCGATTTTCTCTGTAAAAAAATTCATGAAATCATTGCTACCAAGGTGCGGCGGAATACCCAGGTCAGGTGAAGTCTGTTTATTTGTTAGTTTAGCAACTGT
>NC_079896.1:16805043-16820584 GCF_024868665.1 Triplophysa rosa | reverse complement strand
TAAAGGATTGTGGTTGTTATGCAGAGGGAAAGTATTACAAGGTGAGAATGTTAAAAGATTGTTTGGCTAGCAATAATCCAGCCATTGAAAAACACAGCAAATTATGTTTACCCCTTATATGTTCTATAGTCTGGTGAAGTTGTCGTTCAGGGAGACTGTAAGGGAAAATGCCAATGCAAAGCTGGAGAGTTCACCTGTGAACCCTTAAAATGTGCTTCAGAACAGTTCTGTGGCAAAAAAGATGGTGTCGTTGGGTGTTACACCAAGGGTAACTCTTTCTGTAATAAACAACATGAAGTATTTGTACTGTTGTTGATACACCTAAAGTTCATCATCCAATAAACACATGTACATGTATTTTCCAGATCTTTGCAGTGATCATAAATGCCGTGAGAAAGAGTACTGTACTGTACAGGACAACAAGGCAGTGTGTGTCTCAAAGTCAAAGGCCTCCTGCATGGCCACGGGAGATCCTCATTACAGAACCTTTGATGGCAACCACTTTTCCTTCCAGGGTATTTGCACCTATACTTTAGTTAAAACATCAGGCAAAGACCCAACACTCACACCATTCAGCATCGTCAACAAGAACGACATGCTCAAAGGCTACTATGGGTCATACGTCAAGTCAGCCAGCATCAAAGTCAAAGGACATGACATCACTTTCAGTAAAGACAAACGCAACCGTGTGACAGTAAGTCAGTACAGAGAATTAAGCACACAGAGATTTCCCACATCCAGAGTTCATTTCTTGCTATCAAGTCAGTAATGCATTTCTCATTTACGTCTGTGCTGCTTGCTCTCCTTTTGTCCCATACAGATTGATGGCTCCGTTTTAAACCTTCCTGTGAGTTTGAATTCTGAAGGCATCAACATAATGCTGTCAGGGACTAAAGGGATTCTGCAGACAGATTTTGGCTTGGAGGTCATATTTAACTGGGCAGATACTCTCATGGTGGTACTTTCCAGCAGCTACTACAATAACATAGAAGGAATGTGTGGAACCTACAATGATGACCTGGGGGATGACTTTGTCACGCAAAGTGGTAACATCATGACAGATATAACAGAATGGGCAAAATCTTGGAGTGTCCCTGAGACCAGCGGCACCTGCTGGCACTTTCCCCCCTGCACGGATGAGAAAAAGTCACTGTATAGGGGTCAAAGCTACTGCGGCTTGATAGAGGATGCAAATGGCCCTTTCAGCCAGTGTCAGAATATAATATCCAAGCGGCAATTTGCTTCTGACTGCCTTTTCCAACTGTGTCTCAATGATGGAAACCAGAAGGCCTTTTGCCGTGCTCTCAATAATTATGTGTCCTCTTGTGCCCTGACAAACGCTGACGTATCTCCAGAGTGGAAGCAGCTGGCTAACTGCTGTAAGTGATGGTTATGACAGAAGATCTTTGGTTATTTAACAGTATGTTAATGCTAACATTTCTGTTTTTTTATTCCCAACAGGATGTGAAGATTTTTTTCACCAAGCTGTTACTTCAGTACACTAAACAGTAATCATTATAACATTTACAAAATATTTCTAGAGCAAAGCTAATCTCTAATATATGAACACAGCATAATGATTCAGTTTGGGCATTTTGTTTTCACAAGGAATCACAGGAATCATAACAGTATGATTTAATTTTAAATGAATGTGAGAGTTTCTTTTCTTAAATTGCATCAATCAACATGTATGTGTATCAGCAACTTGTGAGGTCTATGAATAAGTCTATAATTGATCTTGGAACATTTTTCTAAATTTGATTTATTCTCCATATTTAGTATACTTAATAAATTCTTGCATCATCTTGTATTAGCCCTGTCATTTTCTGTTTGTGGTATTATTAGAGGCAAACATTCTACTATGAGACATCCATTTGTTTATGCAAGCATATGTTGGGCCTGTGGTGGTGTACTGCGTAAGTATCAACTATCATAAAAGTTGAAACATAAAAAAGACTTTGGGCTTTAAATACTTATTCTTTAATTCCTCTAAGTTTTTACGTCAGGTGTGTTTCGGCACTGCTGATCCAAATGGGCTAGATATTTGAAGATCACCTGCTGAGCCACACATCTCAGCACCTTCAGGCCTGCAGTGTCATAACTATTTTCACATTAACATTTTGTTGCTGGAAAAAACACGTTTAACTGAAAAATTACATGCTTTTGTTTCCTATCAACAACATTTATTTTCTTGATTGATTAATGTGTTCCATGCACCACATATTCATTTGATTTCAAAATAGCCAAAAATTAAAAGCTCAGCCCATATTGAGTTTAATGGAATACCCTTTGTCATTTTCGGCCAAACAGTCATTAGTTGTTTGTATTTAATAACCCAGTAGTTTGTTTAAAAAACTAGTAAAAAGCACAATTTTTTTGTTTACACAAGTGAGTAAAGCATAAAACTAGTAAAAGCAATTAATTAACAATTATAATCTAACTTTTAAAGGACCAGTGTGTAATTTTTTGGAGGATCTATTGACAGAAATGCAATATAACACACATAACTATGTCTTCAGAGGTGTATAAAGAACTTACATATTGAAGCGTTATGTTTTTCTTGCTTTAGAATGAGCTATCTACATACACCGCGGGTCCCTTGCATGTAATTCGCCATGTTGTGTCAGCCTCTAGTGCAGCGTTTCTCAACGGGGGCGGCTCCCAGTGGGCGTTCAGAGAACGTTGGGGGTCGATGGAAGCAAGATTTTTTGCAAGTTTACACCAAATATCCAGGCAAGACAAGATTAAACATTTACCTGCAAAAGATTACGATCTGCATCAGGAGCAGCTAGGGCGAAAACTGTGTTTTTAATGTAGCCGTGAATGTTTTTGACCACACACGCACACACCACGTGATGATTTCAGCCTATCATAGCATGTTCAGCAGTTGAGCGCAACAGCGAGCACCACGCAGTGCGCGCACGGTGCTTGTGACATGCACCCAAAATCCTGCCTCTTCACCCTGGATACAACTCTTCGCGGCAGCTTTAACCAATTATTGAAAAACATATCAATAAGTTATTTTTCTCCCCGAGATGCAAGCACCATGCTGACTATACAAAACGTTTGGACTGCTTCGAGAAAAAGCGACAGCTGAGGCCTCGACACATCGCCTGTGAAAAAACACTTCAAACAGTCCACTAAAAGGCCATGGAGAGTCGAATAAATTAAATGGGTAATCTTCCTTTTTTGGTAGAACACGAATTTAAGGCAACTACTAGCTGTTCTGAAACATTCTGAAATCCAAACAGTGATTACAGCAAGCGCGAACACAAAATGGCATTCTCTATTACTGAACGCAGTTCGTCCTGTATACCCAGCTAAAACATGACGTACCGGTTATGTAATGTATTGGTCATTTTTGGTAATTTCATGACTGACCAGCTGGCAACGTAGCTGGCACGTTCCAGGCACGTAATTTCATTACCATTAAATGACCAATTCATGACGTCACCTGCACAAACTCCTGACGTTACAAGATAACCAAGGATGGTTCAGTTACGCAGAGGCGCAAAAAGGGGGTATGCATCATATGCAGTGCATAGGGGCGCCAGCCGTGCAAGGGGGCACCATTGTGCCAAATGTATAATGTATAATACATATTTTTTATTAAAATAAAAAATAAAACGATACAAGCAGTGCCGATCCTAGACGTCTGGGGGCCCTATGCGAACCTTTGTGATGGGCCCTTGTCGTAATAGTTCAAATTAGATGAGCATAACTGTAAACTATAAGATATAAAATGATAAATTAATTAACACACTTAAACAAATTAAAACTGAAAGACAAAAAACCTCAAACTGACAGTAAGAATAATTAAGTATAAATTAAATTCACATTTTGATTCACATGTAAATAATCCTTTACCTAAAGTAACACATGGCTCTGGAACCATCTAGCTTTTTAGTAATCAAATGAGTGATTAACAAAAATAAAACATAAAATATAGTTTACTCAAGAAAGCTAAGCATTCGAAAACAAAACATCAATTATTCTCTAAATGTAATGACGCAAAAATTACATATTATCATGGGCAAACGAAATACAGTGGTGTGCATTATAGACTCACGTGAACATTGTACAGCTGGTTTTGTGACTAAGTCATTCCCTGTAAATGCTATTGAAGTTAGAATATGAATGTGTATGTAACTTTGGAGATGGTCCCTAAATTCACGACTGTCGAACGTCCAGTCAAACCAACTGTTTTGTAAATATGTACTTGCATAAGTTGACAAAACTAAATAAGACTTTAAAACAGTACAAAAACACATGCCTTCTAGTTCTAGTTCTTGTTCTTTTGCTTCATGTTGTTGCCGTTTTTTCCGCTACATACGGATAGCTTCGTTTTGAAGCCATATGTAAGACGCATCATCACATTATGCGCATGTTGTAACGCAACGTAAGGGTGCCTTGTGCACGAGAGAAGAAAAGTTAACGTTGCCAGAGAAAATAATGAACGAGAACAAGGCTGATTTACTTTACACGGGTTTAATAAGTTCTCACGTCGTCAACTCGTCAGCATACATGTGGGCTGAGCGACAAAACATAAGACATCCCCACATTGGTAAACAAAAGCAAAAAAAGAAACGAAAAAGGACAGAAGTCGGCAGAGCGGTTCTCTCGTCTTCCCAAACTGTTCCATCCAGTACATGCCGCCACGTATGGAATTCCATTTGTGCCAAAAATGTGTCGACTGCTTTATGCCTTATACTATACATTTGTCTTTGTCTACGGTCATTGCCTACTAGTTCAGGTAAATCAGTATATGTTGACGTGTATGTTGTCTGTTGAAGTCATCTTAATATGTCGTCCTGCCGTCTTTTTCACTGTTGTCCTTACTGTCGTTCTGTTCTGTCATCTTTGCTGTCGTCCTGTCTGTCGTCCGTGCTGTCGTTCTGTCTGTCGTCCGTGCCGTCGTTCTTGCTCTGTTAGCTTTAAAATCGTTTAAACTGTGTCAAATACGTGCACAGGCGCAGACGCAAAGATGTCCAAACAAACATCTTATCATCCTCACAAAAAAAAGTTTACAAACTTGTGTGTCAGCTATAATGCACACCATTTTTGTGTATGAGTCCATACAGGAGTGAAACACATAGGAATATATGCATTTGATTTGAAGGTTTATTATAATAAATATAAAAAATCTAAATGATGTGCATTATAGCTGACACACACATGAACATTGTACAGTATTTACACAGTTTTGTGGCTGTAAGTCATTCCCTTTAAATGCTATTGAGCTTTTAAACAAATATTTTAATGTGTACCCTGATAGCACACATACATCTGGTTTACATCTATTTGACGACTGCATTTACATCTGCAAGACATCTACAATACATCGTTTGCTCATCTGCAATACGTCTCGGAGATGTCTGCTGTCAGATGTCATAAAGACATCTAGAAGATGTCTGTAAGATGTTTATGATTTAGAATGGATGTACAACAGCTCTTTCTAAGATGTTTAGCAGATGTTTTTAAGCAGCAGTTCTCCAGATCTTTAGCAGACGTATTACAGACGTTCAGACGTCTCCGAGACGTATTGCAGATGAGCAAACTATGTATTTAAGATGTCTTGCAGATGTAAATGCAGACGTCAAATAGACGTTAACCAGATGGATTGTGCTATCTGGGTATGTAACTTTAGAGATGGTCCCTAAATTCACGAACGTCCAATGTCAAACCAACTTTATGGCAGTAGTGCAAAGTTGAAGCGCGCACAGCACGAACTTGTTAGCAAGCACAACTCTGAAACAATGTCCGTTTGCTATCTGGGTAGTCTGCTGAAAAAAATTGTGAAATTCGGCTTGGATAATCCTTCCAGTTACGAGTCAGACGCGACTTCCGCCTTGCGCGTTCAGTAAAATGGTTTAAGACCTGGATGTATGGAAACCGTTTGTAAACTTTTTTAATTGTGAGGATGATAAGACGTTTGTTTGAACATCTTTGCGCCTGCGCACATATTTGACACAGTTTAAACGATTTTAAAGCTAACAAAGCAAGGACGACAGACAGGACGACAGACAGGGCGACAGACAGGACGACAGCAAGGACGACAGACAGGACGACAGACAGGGCGACAGACAGGTCGACAGACAGGACGACAGACAGGACGACAGCACGGACGACAGACAGGACGACAGACAGGACGACAGCACGGACGACAGACAGGATGACAGCACGGACGAAAGAACGGACAACAGACAGGATGACAGACAAGACGACAGCACGGACGACAGACAGGACGACAGCAAAGATGACAGAACAGAACGATAGTAAAGTTGACAGAACCAAACGACAATAAGGACAACAGTGAAAAAGACGGCAGGACGACATATTAAGACGACTTCAACAGACAACATACACGTCAACATATATTGATTTACCTGAACAAGTAGGCAATGACCGTAGACAAAGACAAATGTATAGTACAAGGCATAAAGCAGTCGACACATTTGGCACAAATGGAACCCCATAGCCACGGGAATGCGCAGTTTCCTCTCTACCGTAACTGCTCTAAGTGGCCGTTACAATGTCATCACCTGGCTCGACCTGATTTTGCCAAGTGGTTGATGTCCTCAGGACAACATATTTTGTTGACCTAAGGACAACATTTTTATAAATAAAACCTAAACTATGAAGGTAATCACGTGCCAAAAAGATTTGCATGTTGTGGAAATATTATTCAGTTAAAAGTATGATTTAATTATCAATAAAATCAATAAGTGTTTTCTTTCATTAAATCATTAAGCTGTGTGCTTTTATCATGTGCTTGCTATTTTACTCAGTGGAAAATTACTGTGACAAGCAGAGTGAAACAGGAAAAGAGGGGGTGAAATCATAAATCTAACTAAGTCAGCACACACACACACAAAGAGTCACACAGAAAAGAAATGTTATGAATCAATCCACTGCATATGTTTTAAGTATAATCATGAGTTGTGATGTGTTTTAATGAATCATAGGATTAAGAAACAATGCTACATAATTAAAAGCATTAGATGATTGAGTGTTTTCTTTTTACTAAAAGAATGTTGGTATGTTGTCCGGCCATAAGAAACTGTCTCTAGGGAACACTCCCCGAAACTAGCGACTGACCACAGGATGTAAAACATGTGTTGTGAGAGATGTTGTTTTGCAGGAACTAACAAAGAAGGACGGAGTCAGATAAACGTGGTTCACGGTGATTGGTTGCTAAGGAGCAATACTCCCCAGAGAAAAAGGAGGAGTCAGAAGATGAGAACGACGTCAAATACTGAATAAATATGTGTGTTTTTTGAATAATCTGGGTTGTTGGCTTTTGAGAGAGTGTGGAGAGCGACTGACAACCCAAAGCTTTGTTACCCTTTTTACATCTGATAATAAAACTTCTGTTTAATTTTGGAGAACGTCTCTGTGCAAATTTTTGAGCATGCAGGACTGACCATTAAGTCCAACAATGTGCAGGATAACATTTGTAAAAGCGTACGTGACATTGTAAGCATAAAATAAATTTGCATTCGCAAAAAAGTTTTGTAAAGGTGTAAATCAAGCTGTAAGCGAAAGAAAACAAGTTTTGCATCATTGTATTATTTTTCGTAAGCGTAATTCATGTGTTGTGAAACGGCAACTTCATATTACGTCAAATAATTATGATCTGTAATCTTCTGACCTCTTTTAACACTTTTGACACGTTTTTTGCGCTGAAATACGGCCAAAAGCATTGCGAGTCTGTAAACAGAGGTGTGCGTGCAAAAACAATGGTGTTATGAACTGCAAAACGGATTCATCGCACAGAACCTGTCTTTGTGTATGTAAAATAAACCTGTTGCAAACGTCTTGCCTACGCAGGCGAAAACTGTTTCTTGCAATAACCCGATGTGTACGGTTCCGTCTCGCTTGTAGCTGCGCTTACACTTTTGGCACGGTTCTCTCACTAATTTGAGTTTGCAAGCTCGAAGGGGGAGGCGGGGCTACCTTCTTGTGACCAATCAAATGAGGTTCCTGATGACTCATCGTTTTCTCTTATCTGATTGGTTCAATAACGCGCCAGTCAAGCAGACATCAGACACTTTAATGCATGCACCCAGACGATCATAGATATCTAATACTTAATATATACGATTCTTTAATCATTTAGCTGATTTTTTAGTTGAATCATCAACCGTTCACTCTGTGATAGTCACATGACCAAAATGGATCGAGCAAGGAAACGGTCTTGCGAGCAGAACAGAAAAAGAGAAAGTGTGAATAAAACAAGTGAATAAAATGAGGACAGCAATGTCCAGTTGGATGAACATTGATTGGTATGTTTAATATACAATTTTTATCTCTGTAAATCTCTGTAATTTACTCTGCATTTAATGCTGCCTGAAAGAGAGATTAATGTTAATATCAGTTCACCTCCACACATCTATGTCTCTTATCAAATAAAAAGTATGAATGAGCTTAATATTTACATTTGGAAGAGTCTGAGAAGGTTTTTAAAACTGTTACTTGCAGGGGCGTATCTACATGGTGGCCATGGGTGGCCACGGCTACCCCTGAATGATGGAGGCCACCTATCTGGCCACCTCTGTTGTGCGAAGCAGTTTTGAGATGTGTGTCGGAGTTTACAGAGTGCTGCACAGATCATTTAGCGAATGCACTGAAAGTAACTCGAGAACATTACTCTCGCGTTAATATGATGTCATACGCTGTCGCACTGACGCAAACAGTCTGAGCGCTATTAGCTGAACAGCTGCTAACCTCTTCGCTTCGTGACAGTGTACTGTCTGTGTACCATGGAAGTTCATCGCAAGCAGAAGGATCAGGGTAGGGTTGCACCAGCCATTCGTAAGTTCTTTCTTAAACGTGAACGTAAAGTCCACACTAGAGGCTTAGTAACTACTACTAGCTAGTTTGTAACTAAATCTGTATGTTATTCTGTTGCACCATTTGGTCTTAAGGCAGAATGTAGCTAGTTTGTAAGCTCTCCGTAAAGTAATGTGTAGTTGCATAATATGATGTTTACCTTCAACAGTCCAATAGCAGCCTTTAAATTCGTGAGAAAAAGTGGTGTTAAAATGTTGTGAATTTCAAAACATTCTTCATTTAAACTTATTTTACCTCACACATAATAACGGTAAAAATGGTATATAGAATACTACCTTTCATGAATAACATATTTAAAAGTAGATTAATAAACAAATGCTGTTTAAAACAATACAGCCTACTTAATGCAATAATAAATGACATGCAATATGGGTGATTTCATTTTACTGCCAACCGCCTATTAAATAAAAAGAAGATTATTTCATTTTGACATGCACAACACAGGCAGATATACACACACGCACGCTAGGATGATTCGTGTTAGAGCAGTCAGAAATTAAATGTCATCACATATTCTCTATTTTAAAAGGTAAGTGACGGTAAATGTCAGCATTATCATGTGTGTAAATCGTTGAAGAATGTCAAGTGAAACAAGACCTTATTCCGTTAGGAGGCTTCCGTAAATATTTAGTTTATGCGTAACATTGCGCTTCAACTAAGTTGAATGGTGCAACTCAAAAATATTTTGTAGTGCGTAAGTTGTAATTTAATGCCCGTTTAAGTCAAAACTACAGTAGGCTAAGTTGTAACTTATTCACAGCTGGTGCAGCCAGCTCCAGGTCAGTAAAATCAGTCTTGTTTAACTGGATTTCATTCATTAATTATATTTTTGCAAAAGTTTAAGTTGGGGTACTGCAATGTTTATTTTCTATATAAAATGCTAACTTACTGCAAATGATAGATAGCAAATTATTTTAAAACAATGTTAGCACATGAAAGCATTACAAATAAATAGTTGACTTTACGTTCTTTGTGTATGTTTTTGACCAGCAAACTATGTGTAATGAAGAATTGGTGTAAATTACAGTAGAAGTTAAAGAATTTCTGTCTGTTAAGAATTTTTTGGTCACCCTAATAAAATCACTGGGTCTTACCTGGCCACCTCTAAAAAAAAGTTCTGGCTACGCCCCTGGTTACTTGAGCCTCCCAGCATTCCACTATCAAAGACTTAGGTAGACTAAGGTATGTAGAAGAGAATGCAGCAGAGGATGTAGAAGAGAAAGCACGTAATTTCATTACCAATAAAATTTTGATGAACATTAATGATACATGTCACTTACTATTTAAATATGCGTGTTTAAAACGTTTTTAGTCAGGACATTGTAAATCTGTTGATTAAATAAGCGAAGAGATATTTAATACGCTACATACAGGCCGCTCTGTGCTGTATGGGAATGTAACAGTGCGCGCCTCCTGCGCGCTCATGTTCTGAACAGCACATGCCCCAGCAGAGCTGCCCCTAACAGGAAGGCCGATAGTTTCTCCGAAGTAAGACATGTTTTAATTTCACAATGTCGTTTAATACTTGTGAAAAACTAATTTAAACAGATTTTTTAACTTATATTCTGACAGAATGTCATCTGACAGCAGTAAAGTTGAGTTATGCATAGGCCTATAACTACTGTTCCCAGAAGTAGGGAAATGAGGTACAACACATGACTATGGGATATCGCGCTCTTGCACCATCTGCTGAAGACACCTATATTCACGCCTGAAAAGGCAAATGACACATGACAACGTGGGCGGGGCTGCCTGCCCACAGCATATAAATGCAGTCGCATGTGTCATTCCTATGTTCAGTCCAGCTCTTCGCCAAGCTTCCGACTGCGAGGTTTCCCTCCTTCTGGGAACAGTAGTTATATGCATAACTCAACGTTCCCATTCAGTCGGTTCACTCGGTACAACACATGACTATGGGACATGTATTCACACCCTGCCAAATATATGAATAGCTGATCCGAGGAACGTGTGGCTTGCATCTGCTCCACATACCTGCGCAGAGCCCGCACCGGACACAAAGCACGTAGTTTCTTGTCCTCCTCAGAGTCAGCAGAGAGGGTTGACATAGCGGGCAGCTCAAAGGGGAGTTATATGTCCCCGACAAGACTTTAGGTGTATATGCTGCGTTTGGGCACAGCGCCACCTTCGATTCATCCAAAGCAAACTGCATACACGAGGGATGTACTGACAGTGAGTGTAGATCAACCATCGCATTTCGCCGGTGCCAGCAGCAGCGCCGCTTTATATGATAACATTCTTAGATGCTGCTAGATAAACTTTTATAGTGGAATGGGAGCGACCCTCTTCCAATAATTCCTGCAGGAAAGTCAAAACCCCCGCAATCGGGCACTGATGTGGTGATAACGCTCTCTGCCCACACCAATTTTCAAACATGTGCCACTTCAACGCATAAAGCCCCCTTGTTGATGGTGCTCTACTCTGAATTATCTCCACCACATTGATGGGGAGCCCCGCTGCCATCAGGTTCTCCCTCTCAGCGGGTAAGCTCACAGAGACCAAAGCTCCAGATGAGGATGCAGAATCTGTCCTCCTGCTTGCGATAGCAGGTTGTATGGCTGGGGAAGACGCCACGGTGTCTCTGACAACAACTCCATGATGCCCGTGAACCACGTCTTTGCCGGCCAAGGAGGTGCCACTAGAATTAGTGACAGACCCTCCTGACGTATTCGGTCTAGAGTGGGTTGTATCAGGTCTGCCTGTGGGAATGCATATAACAGGGTGCTGGGCCATACATGCGACAGCCCGTCCATCCCCAGCGGGGCGCTCCTGTCCGCATCCACTCGCGGATGTAAGCGCCACACCCTGACCTGTGGACCGCCTCTGGATAGCATGTCCGCCGCCCCATTCAAACGGCCCGGGGTGTACAGTAAACCGCTCTGAGCGACGCTACATGTTCGCTGCTCCACAACAGGAGCTTTCGTGCCAGTTTCAACAGGGGAAGAGAGTGAGTACCCCCTTGTCTGTTTATATATGACACCACTGTCTTGTCCTGACTAACACATGTTTGTCCCGTAGGCGCCAGGCAAGGTATTTCAGTGCCAGATGAACAGCCTGCATCTCCAGATAATTTATGTGATGCCGTCTTAGCACCGTTGACCATTCCCCTCTTACAGAGCTCCCCATCCATGTAGTGACGCATCTGTTGACACCACAATACGTGACGTAACCCTGCCCAGGGGAACTCCCTCCGATAACAAAACTGGGAGTCTGAACGCACGAAGGCGTCATCGTCACTTGTCTGTGAAAATGCCGTGCCGTGATTAATATTGTGCTCAGCACCCATCTCTGGAATGCACGCATATACTGTAGAGGAGACCCAACCGGACTACCGCTATCATCAAGGCCATGAGCCCCAGCAGTCTCAATATTAAATGAAACCGGACCTGTTTGCCCAGCTGAAACTGAACCAGCTTCAGCAGCGAAAAACAGCAGCGAAAAACCTTGACCCTTCGCACTGACAGCAAAGATGTGGTCTGTATGGAATCAATCTCTAAACCGAGATATGAGATCTGCTGCTTTGGAACCAGGGAGGTTTTTTCAAGATTTATTAGAAAAGCCAGAACCCGTAAATGGGAAACAAGTGCTTGTGTCTGCAACACTGCTAGCCCTCTGTTGTCTGAGGCCAGGAGCAGGTCGTCCAAATAGGCGAATACTCTCATGCCCTGACGCTGCAACGGTGTCAGTGCTGCCTTCATGCATTTCTTAAAAATACGTGGTGCTAGGGATAGCCCGAACGGTAGGACTTGAAACTCGTACGCGGTCTCCTCTAAGGAGAACCTCAGAAATGTTCTGTGCCCCGGGTGAATTGTGATGTGGAAGTATGCATCGGTTAGATCCACTGATGTTAACCAGTCTCGGGGACGCAAGGAACACAGAAGGTGCCGTACCGTAAGCATCTTGAATTTGAGACATCTGAGATGCTTGTTCATTTGTCTCAGCTGAAGCCTTCCTTTTGCAGGGTCTTTTCTGTGTCCAAGAGAGGAACACAGCTGCCTCGAGATCGATATTCCTCTGCCTCCTGCTGGTCAGGGACCCGACTGCCCCTTCCTTGCTGCAGCGGGGCGGGCCCCATCTTCCAGGACCTGCGTACGAGGTCTCTGCATTCCCCAAGCATCAGCACTGCACTTTATCCCCCACTAGTATGCACAACCAATAAGAACTCTAACACAGTCAGAACAATACGTACTGTACACTACACACATTGTGTGTACATTTGCTGCTGTGTAGTTATATGTCAATTATGTGTCATCCGTTATACTATATGGTTAAACAGAAATGTTTACTGTGTAAATGTGTACAAGAAAATGTCTACTGTAAAGTATTGTAATTCTTTGTTACTTGTAATCTACAATTCTGTTTCATATCTGTCATACTGCCATGTTGGTCGGAACTGCACCCAAGTTTTTCACCAATTGTTGCACTTGTGTATATGGTTGAGTGACAATAAAGGGGTTTGATTGATTTGATTTTTAGACTGGCCTGAGCCCTGAGTTGGCAGTCGACGGCCCCGGGGCGTTAAAGACTCCTCGGCATCGAGTCTATCAGGGACTCCACCTGCTTTTTGGAATCCTCGAACCGCACTTGGAACGCGCCTAGACCTTCACCAAAGAGACCGGACGGGGAGATCGGTGTGCTGAGAAACACACTCCGATCCCGCTCGGGCAGGTTCGCAAGGGTCAGCCAGAGATGACGTTGCACCACCACAGTACCGGCCATAGCATGGCCCAAAGACACTAGAACCCCACGGGTCGCACAAAGGATTTAATCTACTCTGGAACGTACTTCCCCCATGAGCGCGTCCCACCATATCCCTGTCGACATGGCCACACTCAGCTCTCCCAGGCAGATGGCTTGATATGTCTGTAGCAAGGACATAGAGCTCAAAGCTCTGGTCATACATGCTTGTTCGCCGTAAACCCTGCCCAGTTGCTTAAAAGAGAAGCGGCAAGGGCCCATCGGAAGAGTGGGAGTGCTTGTTATACCTGTGTTTCTGGAGGGGGCTAGGCATGCCGCCAAGGAATGCTCCATAGGAGGGGCTGATATTAGTCCTGATCCCTCTGCCCATTCAAGCTCCATGAACTTATTTGCGCCCAGCACCAGGGGTGACATGGGCTTCGACCATGAAGACGTGAGCTAACAATCTGGGTATAGCGGCAGGTGGGTTCTCACCATCGTTTGCATCGGGGACAGATAGAAGCCCCCGAAGCGCAAGTTCTTCTGTACCGGTGGCGGAGTGGGTCAGTCCACCGACAACTTTTCCGCTGCTCTCGGGAAAAGATTAATGAAGGGATCCTCCCCTGTCTTGACACCACCAGTCTCTTCTCAGACCGAGGGAAAACTCTGATTTTGTCCTGCCTGTAGCATGTCATCGTAGAAGTCTTCGTCCGCATCCAACGAGACAGAGTCATCTTCTCGATAGGTAAACTCAGGAGCGATCGGAGGGACGCCCGTTTCCTCTTCTGCCTACCTTCACCCCAGGTCCCCGCAACCTCTGCAAGGACGGCCAAGGCTTCCTCTGGATCGGTCTCCGTGGACAGGAGTGGACCGTGCCTCGCTGCTGCCCCGCTAAACACCCGATCTACAAATGCTACACACCGCTCGAGCGTGGAATGGCGGAGTCACTGGCAGTGTGCACATGCCCCGGGGTTAGAGACAGCCAGCCTCACATGGACGATCCCCAGACACACCGGGCAGTGCTCGTGAGTATCCCTTTCAGATAGTGAATACCCACATGCCATTGGGCAGGGGCGTGCATATTTTTTTGGACATTTTCTTTCGAAAAAGGGTTACTTACTGGGTTAAGTAAGTAACCCTTCTTAGAGGTGCTAAACTTGAGCTAAAAACACTTTTCTTTTTTTACAGTTTCAACAGGGTATGACACATGTGACTGCATTTATATGCTGTGGGAAGGCAGCCCCGCCCACGTCGTAATGCGTCATTTGCATTTTCAGGCGTGAATATAGGTGTCTTCAGCAGATGGCACAAGAACACCATATGCCATAGTCATGTGTTGTACCGAGTGAAACGACTGAATGGGAACTATACGCTTTTTTGAAGGGCTTCTGTACTGACCGAAATTAAAGTTCCTCTGACAGGAAATTTATTTTTATCAGGTAAGACTCGTTACTGCTCAACAAATAAATGGCTTTTATGAAAATAAACAAGAGTAAAGTGCAAAAAGGTTTAATTTCATTATATTTTAATATAAGGAATATACAGCACCGGTGGCGGTTAAGAGTAACCATGGCAATGGGACATAAGCGCCTGAAGAGGAAATATTGCTCTGTATAAAAAGACCAACAATCACATTAAGTAAATATCTTGTATTTGAAGTGTTTTTTTAGGGCTGTCAAAATTAACGCGTTAATAGCACGTTAACGCAAATTCCTTTTAACGGCACTAATTTTATTAACGTGCGATTAACGCAGCGCGCATTTTCTGTTTGAGCCTTGGCCTTGCCCGTAGTTTGAGAAAGTAAACGATGCAGCAGCAAACAGAAATGGAGAAATAAATAGGTCTTCTGAACGTAAAATTCATATATAAAACGATGTCTGATGGTTCTGTCGACAAGACTAAAGTTATCTGCATTTATTGTCGATGTGAATTAAGTTATCTCCGCAGCACGTCGAGTTTAAAATATCACTTGATGGCGAAGCATACAACTGAC
>NC_079896.1:16803327-16804855 GCF_024868665.1 Triplophysa rosa | reverse complement strand
GTTCGCTGCAATATCTTTGCCGGTTTGTCATTCGACAGTACACGCGGATAGATCTGATTCAGAAACTGCCTTTGCCAAACAAAATGAAAGATTATTTGCAGGAGAAACACTACTGAACTGATTGTAGTGGTGGGATACAGTAGTAAATTGCACTTTTTTTGGGTGATACATTCTTAAAACAGTTTACACGGATGGTGGTAAAGCGATCGGTTTTATAGGCTGGAGTTTTGTCATTAGCATAGGTCGACTATCTGATCTTCCCACAAAAATGAGCAGAAAATTTGTTGTTGGACGAGGGTCTACTTGAAATTATTCGCATCGCATCTAACGATTACACATATGAACTACCTTCGAGAGCCACTGTTACAAGCAAGATTCACGACTCTTACGAAGAGGAGAAAGCGAAAGTCGAGGAGGCGATAATACAGACAAACACGGTTGCGCTCACCAGAGATTACTGGACTTCCCTCAGTAACCATAGCTACCTGGGGGTCACGGCTGATTATTTTGACACACACTGGAAACTACAGTCGTACGCTTTGACCGTTATGAAGACAGACGAGAGGCACTATGCTGACGTTTGCGCTGAGCACTTTCTGCAGGTAGCCAGACAGTGGAATATTGAATTCAAAATTAGCCCACTGACCACCGATAGTGCACGCAACATGATTGCCGCGGCCAGGCAGCTTCCGTTCTAGCATATGCCTTGCATTGCACACAGCCTCCACCGAGCTGTCACAGTTGCGAAAATGTAAACATGCTTGTGTAAGTAAATAGCTCAGTGCAGAGAAAGAAGTAATGGGAACCTGTGTTTTTCCTGTTTTTTTTCATGTGTTTAATAGACATGTACAAGTTCTTTGAAAAACATCTATGACCTTTGAAACATGTCTAGTCTCCATGCTCTATGTTGAGTATGGTTTCACTAATAATAAACAATATACATTTGCATAAAGCGTCAATATTTGTCCATGCCCATGTTGATTAGAGTATTAAAAACTTGAAAAGTATTCATTTAAGGTATATTTATAATGGATAAAAATGTGCGATTAAGTTGCGATTAATCACGAGTTAACTCATTACAATCATGCGATTAATCGCGATTAAATATTTTAATCGATTGACAGCCCTAATTAAAATACATTTTTCCAACTTCAAAAGCATTTAAAGGGAATGATTTATAGCCACAAAACTAACTGTACAGTGTTCATGTGTGTGTCAGCTATTATGCACAACTTTTAGATTATTGAGTATTAAAATAAACCATCAAATCATATGTACATATTCCTATACGTATTGCTATTGAGCTTTAAATAATGGTATATTTGTGTATGAGACCATTATACACATAGGAATGTTTGCATGTGATTTGACGGTTTATTTTAATACATATCAATAATCTAAAAGGTGTGCATTCTATCTCACACACACATGAACACTTTACAGTTAGTCAGGGAAGTCATTCCCTTTAAATGCTATTGAGCTTTAAAATGTGTATATTTATGTATGAGCCCATACAGCAGTGAAACAT